>NC_080382.1:41791477-42091477 GCF_014773155.1 Arachis stenosperma
GTGTGGTGGAATGAGGGAGCCAAACGTGTATTTATAAGGTGGGGAGGGGGTTTTCGAAAAAAATAAAATTTGAAAGGAGATTTGAGAAGATATGAAAAGAAATTGAGAAGAGGGTGAGTTTTTGAAGAAGATTTGAGATTAATTTGAATAGATTTTGAAGAATGGTTTGATTTGTGAAGATTGAAGTGAATGATGAAGGGTTGAAGTGCATTTATGTAGAAAGTATGGTTAAAAGAGGAAAGTTTGAAAAAATTGAGTTGAAAACAAAAATGTGGTCCCCCCACCTTTCTGGTGTTAAACGCCCAGATGGCACCCATTCTGTCGTTTAACGCCCATTTGCTACCCTTTTTGGGCGTTTAACGCCCAGCCAGGTGCCCTGGCTGCGTTAAACGCCAGAAATCCTTTATCACTGGGCGTTTTCCAAAACGCCCAGGATGCTGCACACCTGGCGTTAAACGCCCAGAATGGTGCCATTCTGGCGTTTAACGCCCAAATGGTACCATTATGGCATTAAACGCCCAGAATGGTGCCCATTCTGGCGTTTAACGCCCAAAATGCCCCTTACTGGCATTTTTTTCGCCAGTAAGCTCATTTTCTCGCTTTTTGAGCTGAATCCTTCTGTAACTCTGTGAATTCCTTCATTTTTGATACTGCCTCTGTAAGAACATTCATACAACCTTCTAATGACTGGTTGCCTCCCAGCAAGCGCTTCTTTACTGTCTTTAGCTGGACTTTCACTGAGAATCACTCAAGTCTCAGTTTTGAGCATTCCTGCTCAAAATTTCTTCAAGATAGTGCTTGATTCTCTGTCCATTCACAATGAACTTTCTGTCAGAATCAGTATCCTGAAGCTCAACATATCCTATGGTGAGACTCCTGTAATCAATACGGACCCCTCCACCGGGATTTGAGTTTTCTGGAAACAATTTGAGCCTAGAGTTGAAGAGCAGAACTTTTTGTCCTGGCTCAAAGCTCTGTTTGACAATCTCTTGTCATGCCACTTCTTTGCCTTTCCTTATAAATTTTTGCATTTTCAAAGGATTGAGTCTGAACTCCTCTAGCTCATTTAGCTGGAGCAGTCTTTTCTCACCAGCTAACTGTGCATCCATGTTTAGAAATCTGGTTGCCCAGTAGGCTTTATGTTCCAGTTCCACAGGCAAATGACAGGCCTTCCCATACACAGTTGGTATGGAGAGGTGCCTATAGGAGTCTTGAATGCTGTTCTGTATGCCCCACAGAGCATCATCCAAGCTCTTTGCCCAATCCTTTCTTCGGGCTATCACAGTCCGTTCTAGATTCTTTTTAGCTCTGTTAGAGACTTCAGCTTGCCCATTTGTCTGTGGATGATACGGAGTTGCCACTTTATGGCTGATTCCATATCTAACCATAGCAGAGTATAGATTTTATTGTAGAAATGAGTGCCCCCATCACTGATTAGCACTCTGGGGACGCCAAACCTGCTGAAATGTTTTTCTGGAGGAATTTCAGCACGGTCTTGGTATCATTAGTGGGTGTAGCAATTGCTTCTACCCACTTAGATACTAGTCCACTGCCACCAGAATGTAAGTGTTTGAGTATGATGGTGGGAATGGCCCCATGAAGTCATTCCCCATACATCAAACAATTCTATCTCTAATATCCCTTGTTGAGGCATGGCATATCCGTGAGCTCTTGGCACTGTGGCGGGAATTTGTAGAGAGTAGGCCAGTAGAAGCCGACTGGAGACTTTAGTGGCTGTTTGCTCACTTCCAAAATGTCCTCCATAATGTGATCCATGGCAGTGCCATAGGATCCTTTGTGCTTCTCCTCTGGGTACACATCTGCGGATCACTCCGTCAGCACATCTCTTAAAGAGATATGGTTCATCCCAAAGGTAATACTTGGCATCTGAAATTAATTTCTTTCTTTGCACACTGCTGTACTCCTTGGGTATGAACCTTACAGCTTTATAATTTGCAATGTCTGCAAACCATGGAGCTTCCTGGATGGCAAGAGTTGCTCATCTGGGAAAGTCTCAGAGATCTCAGTAGAGGGAGGACGCCCCAGCTACTGGTTCTATTCTGGACTGATGATCAGCTACTTGGTTCTCTGTCCCTTTTCTGTCTCTTATTTCTATATCAAACTCTTGCAGAAGCAACACCCATCTTATAAGCCTGGGTTTTGAATCCTGCTTTGTGAGTAAGTATTTAAGAGCAGCATGGTCAGTGTACACAATCACCTTTGATCCCACTAAGTAGGATCTAAACTTGTCAATGGCATAGACCACTGCAAGCAACTCTTTTTCTGTGGTTGTGTAATTCTTCTGTGCATCTTAGAACACGGCTAGCATAATAAATGACATGCAGAAGTTTGTTATGCCTTTGTCCCAACACTGCACCAATGGCATGATCACTGGCATCACACATTAATTCAAATGGTAATGCCCAATCTGGTGCAGAGATGACTGGTGCTGTGACCAGTTTAGCCTTCAGGGTCTCAAATTCCTGCAAACACTGTGTGTCAAACACAAATGGCGTGTCAGCAGCTAACAGGTTACTCAAAGGTTTAGCAATTTTCGAAAAATCCTTGATAAACCTTCTATAGAATCCTGCATGCCCAGAAAGCTTCTGATTGCCTTAACATTGGCAGGTGGTGGTAATTTTCAATTACCTCTACCTTTGCCTTATCCACCTCTATTCCCCTGCTTGAAATTTTGTGCCCAAGGACAATTCCTTCGGTCACCATAAAGTGACATTTCTCCCAGTTTAAAACTAGGTTAGTCTCTTGGCATCTTTTCAGGACAAAGTGATAGGTGGTTAAGACAGGAGCTGAATGAGTCTCCATATACTGAGAAGTCATCCATGAAGACTTCCAGGAATTTCTCTACCATATCTGAGAAGATAGAGAGCATGCACCTCTGAAAGGTTGCAGGTGCATTGCACAGACCAAAAGGCATCCTTCTGTAGGCAAACACGACAGAAGGGCAAGTGAATGCTGTCTTCTCTTGGTCCTGGGGATCTACTGCAATTTGGTTGTAGCCTGAATAGCCATCCAAAAAGCAGTAATAATCATGACCAGCTAATCTTTCTAGCATTTGGTCTATGAATGGTAAAGGAAAATGATCCTTTCTGGTGGCTGTATTGAGCCTTCTGTAGTCAATACACATGCGCCACCCTGTGACTGTTCTTGTAGGAACCAGTTCATTTTTTTCATTATGAACCACTGTCATGCCTCCCTTTTTGGGGACAACTTGGACAGGGCTCACCCAGGGGCTATCAGAAATAGGATAAATAATCCCAGCCTCTAGTAATTTAGTGACCTCTTTCTGCACCACCTCTTTCATGGCAGGATTTAGCCTCCTCTGTGGTTGGACCACTGGTTTGGCATTATCCTCCAATAGGATCTTATGCATGCATCTAGCTGGGCTAATGCCCTTAAGATCACTTATGGACCACCCAAGAGCTGTCTTGTGTGTCCTTAGCACCTTAATCAGTGCTTCCTCTTCCTGTGGATTTAAAGCAGAGCTTATAATCACTGGAAAAGTGTCACCCTCTCCCAGAAATGCATATTTCAGGGATGATGGTAGTGGTTTGAGTTCAGGCTTAGGAGGCTTATCCTCTTCCTGAGGAATTTTCGAAAATTCCTTTGCCTCCTCTAGTTCTTCTTGATCAGGTTGAGTATCTTTGAAGATGTCCTCAAGCTCTGATTCTAGGCTTTCAGCCATATTGATCTCTTCTACCAGAGAGTCAATAATGTCAGCGCCCATGCAGTCATGTGGTGTGTCTGGATGCTGCATAGCTTTTACAGCATTTAACTTGAACTCATCCTCATTGACTCTCAGGGTTACTTCCCCCTTTTGTACATCAATGAGAGTTCGTCCAGTTGCTAGGAAAGGTCTTCCTAGAATGAGAGTTGCACTTTTGTGCTCCTCCATTTCCAGCACCACAAAGTCAGTTGGAAAGGCAAATGGCCCAACCTTGACAATCATGTCCTCTATTATGCCTGATGGGTGTTTAATGGAGCCATCAGCAAGTTGGAGGCATATCCTGGTTGGTTTGACTTCTCCAATCAACCCAAGCTTTCTGATAGTGGATGCAGGTATTAGATTGATGCTTGCTCCAAGATCACATAAAGCTGTCTTGGTGCAAGTGCCTTCCAATGTGCATGGTATCAGAAAGCTTCCAGGATCTTGAAGCTTTTCTAGTAAGCTTTTTAGAATGACTGCACTGCATTCTTCAGTGAGAAACACTTTTTCAGTTTCTCTCCAATCCTTCTTATGACTTAAGATTTCCTTCATGAACTTAGCATAAGAAGGTATTTGCTCAAGTGCCTCTGCAAAAGGAATCTTTATTTCAAGAGTCCTTAAATAATCTGCAAAGCGGGCAAATTGCTTATCCTGTTCCTCCTTGCGGAGTTTCTGAGGATAAGGCATCTTGGCTTGATATTCTTCAACCTTAGATGCTGCAGGTTTATTCCTTATAGAAGTGGTTGAAGAGGCCTTTTTAGAGGGATTACTGTCAGCACTCTCAGGTGTCTGATCCTCCCTTGGCGTTTGGACGCCAGAATTGGGTGGAGAATGGGCGTTTAACGCCAACTTTTCCCCCTTTTCTGGCGTTTGAACGCCAGAACTGGGCAAGGAATGGGCGTTTAACGCCATCTTTCCTTCCCTTTCTGGCGTTTGAACGCCAATATTCCTCTCTGGGCTCTTACTGTCCTTAGAGGGATTTTGAACAGTGGTTTGGTTGTCCTCTGTCATTTGTTCCTTATTTGGCTTTTTGCTCTTTTGAACAGTGTTATTCAAGGTCTTTCCACTCCTCAATTGAACTGCTTGACACTCCTCTGTTATCTGTTTAGATATTTGCTGTTTTGCTTGATTCAACTGTAGTTCTATGCTCTTATTAGCAACTTTAGTTTCATGGAGCATCTCTTTAAATTCTGCTAACTGTTCTGTCATCAGGAGCAATTGTTGATTAAGCTCAATCATCTGTTCTTGAGGATTAGGGTCAGTGACTACTGTCATGACTTCCTCTTCTGGAGAGAACTCATTGCTAGAGTACAAATATTGGTTTCTAGCAACAGTGTCTATAAGCTCTTGAGCTTCTTCAATTGTCTTCCTCATGTGTATAGATCCACCAGCTGAGTGGTCTAAAGACATCTGAGCTTTTTCTGTAAGCCCATAGTAGAAAATGTCTAACTGGACCCACTCTGAAAACATTTCAGAGGGACATTTCCTTAGCATACCTCTATACCTCTCCCAGGCATTATAAAGGGATTCATTATCCTCTTGTTTAAAGCCTTGGATGTCCAGCCTTAGCTGTGTCATCCTCTTTGGAGGGTAGAAATGATTCAGGAATTTGTCTGATAACTGTTTCCATGTCTTTATGCTTGCTGTAGGTTGGTTATTCAACCACCTTTTAGCTTGATCTTTTACAGCAAATGGAAACAGTAACAGTCTGTAGACATCCTGATCTACCTCTTTATCATGTACTGTGTCAGCAATTTGTAAGAACTGTGCCAGAAACTCAGTAGGCTCTTCCTGTGGAAGACCAGAATACTGGCAATTTTGCTGCACTATGATAATGAGTTGAGGGTTTAGCTCAAAGCTGCTTACTTTGATGGGAGGTATACAGATGCTACTCCCATATGCAGCTGTAATGGGGTTAGCATATGACCCCAGAGTCCTCTTGGACTGATCAATTCCACTTAAGTCCATAATGGACAAAAGGGAAATGAGAATGATTGCAAAGAGATAAATTTTGTTTTTTTTTTTTTTTGAAATAACCGAAAAAAAAAGAAAATTAAAATAAAATAAAATAAGACAAAAGGAAAATAAAAATAAAATTCGAAAATTAAAAATAAAATAAGATCAAAGTAAATTGAGAACTGAATCAATTAGTAAAAAAAAAGATTTTGAAAACAGCAATTAAAAAGATATGATTGAAAAATTTTTATGAAAAAGATTTGATTTTTAAAAGGAGGAAAGAGAAAAACACCAAAAGACACCAAACTTAAAATTTTTAGAAAATCAAACACTAAATTTTCGAAAATTTTGAGAGAAAAACACAAAGAGGACACCAAACTTAGAATTTTTATGAATCAAAAAGGGACTAAGAACATGCAAATTCGAAAATTAAAAGAAGAAAAACACAAAGCATGCAATTGACACCAAACTTAAAATATGAAACTAGACTCAACTAAAAGACTCTAAACCAACAAAATAAAACAGTCCTAATCTAAGCAACAAGATAAGCCGTCAGTTGTCTAAACTCGAACAATCTCCGGCAACGGCGCCAAAAACTTGGTGCACGAAATTGCAATAACACTTTTGCAATCCCGCACAACTAACCAGCAAGTGCACTGGGTCGTCCAAGTAATACCTTGCGTGAGCAAGGGTCGATCCCACGGAGATTGTCGGCTTGAAGCAAGCTATGGTTATCTTGTAAATCTTAGTCAGGATATCAGAAATTATCAGGATTGATTGTGAAAAGCAAAAGAACATGAAATGGTTACTTGTTTTGCAGTAATGGAGAATAGGTTGAGGTTTGGAGATGCTCCATCTTCTGAATCTCTGCTTTCCTACTGTCTTCTTCATCAAACACGCAAGGCTCCTTCCATGGCAAGCTGTATGTAGGGTTTCACCATTGTCAGTGGCTACCTCCCATCCTCGCAGTGAAAGCTAATGCTCACGCACTCTGTCACAGTACGGCCAATCACCGGTTCGGTTCCCACCCCTGCTGGAATAGAATCCCTCTTTTGCGTCTGTCACTAACGCCCAGCAGGTTAGAGTTTGAAGCACGTCACAGTCATCCAGTCATTGAATCCTACTCAGAATACCACAGACAAGGTTTAGACCTTCCGGATTCTCTTGAATGCCGCCATCAGTTCTAGCTTATACCACGAAGATTCTGATTAGAGAACCCAAGAGATAACTACTCAATCTAAGATAGAACAGAGGTGGTTGTCAGGCACATATTCATAGTTGAGAATGATGATGATTGTCACGGATCATCACATTCATCCGGATTAAGAACAAGTGTTATCTTAGAATCGAAGCAAGCATGATTGAATAAGAAACAGTAGTAATTGCATTAATCCATCAAGACACAGCAGAGCTCCTCACCCCCAACCATGGGGTTTAGAGGCTCATACTGTGGAAAGAAACGTGTACAAAATGTTATGAGATCATAAGGTACGGATACAATGTCAAAAGATCCTATAAGTAGTAAACTAGTGTCCTAAGGTTTACAGAAATGAGTAAATGACAGAAAAATCCACTTCCGGGCCCACTTGGTGTGTGCTTGGGCTGAGCAATGAAGGAATTTCGTGTAGAGACCTTTTCTGGAGTTAAACGCCAGCTTCCATGCCAGTTTGGGCGTTTAACTCCAATTTTTATGCCAGTTCCGGCGTTTAACGCTGGAATTTCTGTAGGTGACTTTGAGCGCCGGTTTGGGCCATCAAATCTTGGGCAAAATATGGACTATTATATATTGCTGGAAAGCCCAGAATGTCTACTTTCCAATGCCGTTGAGAGCGTGCCAATTGGGCTTCTGTAGCTCCAGAAAATCCACTTCGAGTGCAGGGAGGTCAGAATCCAACAGCATCTGCAGTCCATTTTGGTCTCTGGATCAGATTTTTGCTCAGAACCCTCAATTTCAGTCAGAAAATACCTGAAATCACAGAAAAACACACAAACTCATAGTAAAGTCTAGAAAAGTGAATTTTAATTAAAAACTAATAAAAATATACTAAAAACTAACTAAAAGATACTAAAAACATACTAAAAACAATGCCAAAAAGCGTACAAATTATCCGCTCATCAATACCACAGACAAGGTTTAGACCTTCCGGATTCTCTTGAATGCCGCCATCAATTCTAGCTTATACCACGAAGATTCCGGTTAAAGAACCCAAGAGATAAACATTCAAGCCTTGTTTGCTTGTAGAACGGGAGTGGTTGTCAGGTACGCGTTCATAAGTGAGAATGATGATGAGCGTCACATAATCATCACATTCATCAAGTTCTTGAGTGCAAATGAATATCTTGGAATAAGAACAAGCTGAATTGAATAGAAGAACAATAGTAATTGCATTAATACTCGAGGTACAGCAGAGCTCCACACCTTAATCTATGGTGTGTAGAAACTCCACCGTTGAAAATACATAAGAACAAAGTCTAGGCATGGCCGTGAGGCCAGCCCCATGATCTAAGATAGCATAAAACTACTCAAAGATAGCTACCAAGATGATCTAGATATCTATAGTGATCAAAAGATGAAAAATACAATAGTAAAGGGTCCTATTTATAGGGAACTAGTAGCTTAAGAATTACAAAGATGAGTAAAAGACATAAAAATCCACTTCCGGGCCCACTTGGTGTGTGCTTGGGCTGAGCATTGAAGCATTTTCGTGTAGAGACTCTTCTTGGAGTTAAACGCCAGCTTTTGTGCCAGTTTGGGCGTTTAACTCCCATTCTTGTGCCAGTTCCGGCGTTAAACGCCGGGCAATCTTGAGCTGATTTGGAACGCCGGTTTGGGCCATCAAATCTTGGGCAAAGTATGGACTATTATAAATTTCTGGAAAGCCCAGAATGTCTACTTTCCAACGCCGTTGAGAGCGTGCCAATTGGGCTTCTGTAGCTCCAGAAAATGCACTTCGAGTGCAGGGAGGTCAGAATCCAACAGCATCTGCAGTCCTTTTCAGTCTCTGAATCAGATTTTTGCTCAGGTCCCTCAATTTCAGCCAGAAAATACCTGAAATCACAGAAAAACACAAAAACTCATAGTAAAGTCCAGAAAAGTGAATTTTAACTAAAAACTAATAAAAATATACTAAAAACTAACTAAATCCTACTAGAAACATACTAAAAACAATGCCAAAAAGTGTACAAATTATCCGCTCATCACTCTTCAAATTATTAGTACATATAGTTGCATCTTCATCTACATACTGCATATATATATATATATATATATATATATATATGTATATATATATAATTGGCACATGACGCGACAACGTTGCCGACGCACCCGCATCATATGTGCCAAGGGAAGAGACGAGAATTTTACAGAAAGTCACGCGAAAGCGTGGCTGGAGGAATGCCTTTGGCACAAATACGCCCACGCGACCGCATCCTTGACGTGTCCGCGTCATGTGGAAAAATGGCCTCCCACGCGTCTGCGTCACTCACGCAAACGCGTGCCCTAAAAATCGACGTCAAAAGGGGTGTATGGCAGAATGTTAAGCTGGAATAGAGCTGAAACCATGCTAGAAGCATAAGCCCCACCACGCGAACGCGTGACCCACGCGAACGCGTGACCCACGCGTCCGCGTCGTTTTTAAAAAAAAATAGCCTTTCATGCGATCGTGTCACCCTAAATCTTGGCAAAATTAGTTTGTAACAGAAAGTTGCGTGAACGCGAGGCTGCTCTCGCCCCAATAGCACAATTCATATCTCGCGAACGCGTGACCCACGCGTCCGCGTCACTTAGAAATCGCGCCAACCGCGCGATCGCGTACCCCACGCGTCCGCGTCGCCTGCGCCGCACAGCTTATCCAAATCAGCCAAATATCATATCTTTTCTTCCCCAAATCCTAATTTTTCTTTTTTCCTTTCTTCTTTCTTTCTTCTTCCTTCCTTCCCTCTTCATTCTTTCCCACTTCTTACTTATTCCCCCCTCTTTCTTTTTCCCACTCATCGTCAAGGTTCTTTTCTTTCCTTCTTCTCTATTTACATTTTCATTTAGTATTTTTATTTTCTTCTTCTCTTTTCTTTTTCCTTTCATTATCCATATTTTCTTTTTCTTTTTCTTTTTTTTAAACCCTTTTTATTGGTGTTGGAAATTTATTTGGGTCATTAGTCTTTATATTTTCCTTGTGAATTATTAAGAAACTGTTTGACAATTATATCACTTTTTATGGGGTTGCTTGCATGTTCAATTTAATACTTTCAATAACATATTTACCATGCACGCTATGTGTTTGTGAAAAAGCCCGTATGGCATTGTGCACTATTTTTGGAATTCTTTTATTCTACTACTCTAAATGCTTGCTTTTCACGAAACCCCCTTTATATTTTATTAATTAAATATAATTGCTATTACAAACAGATTTTTAGTTTGAAAGACTTGGTAATCTAACTTGGACATTGAATGCTTGATCTATGCTACTCATGCCTTTGCCAGCATGCCAATAAACATCTTGCATTTAATTGTCATTACATGCACTTGCTATATTTCCATTGATGGACTTTTCACATGTAGTCATGACCATGTGTTAACGACATTCTTCTTTACCGTGCATTGATTACCACTGTTACCGTTCACTCTCTTGCTCTAACCCTTAGCTTTACAAGTTACTTTCTTTTTCCCTTTTCAGGATGGCCACCAAGAAAGGCAAGGAGAAAGCCACTCCCAAACTACCAGCAAGGAGAGGAACAAAACGAGCAATGGTAGCAGAGCCATCTTCCACATCGGTGAAACCCTCAACAAAATGAACCAAGAGGATCATCAAGGTCGATGAAAAAGAAAACGCCTTTCCAGCAAAGGACACTGCGTGGTTCACTAACCGCTACTATGAGCAGATGTTCCCCATTCTGGCGGAAAGGAACTATAACAATGAGCACCTTCTCGTCCTCCCGACCCAAATTGATAAATTTGTTGAGCCCCGCATTGAGCAAAGACAATGGGTATTCCTACAGAGATAGCCGCGACAGGTTAATCTATCATGGGTAGTTGAATTCTACTCCAACTTTCACTTACCAACCCTGCAGTCTGTCTATGTCCGTCAGAAGCAAATCCCCATTACAGAAGAGGCCATTCAAAAAGCTTTAGATATTTCCCCTGATCCAGAAGGATTGGATGCCTTTCAAGAAGCCTTACTCAAGCGACAGACATACCAATTTGACTGGAACATCGTTCTCAGAGTTATCGCATAACGTGGTAGCAGCTGGATTTATGGATACCATCGATCCCGACCAAAAGGGATATCGGCTTCAGCACTTACCTTGGAAGCTCGAGTATGGGCACAGATTATGTCCCATTACATCTTTCTAAGCACTTATGAGTCCTCCTTCACTGCAGACATGGCTGTTCTACTCTGGTGTATCATTACAGACCAGCCTTTAAACCTACCAAGACACATCCGGAATGCCATGGGACATGTACAAATTGCGGGTAACTTACCTTTTCCCGCCTTGGTTTCAGATCTAGTCTCAGCAGCCGGAGTCTCTTATAGAGCTGGGGACACCAAAGCCATGCTTCCACGGAGTGATCAGTACGTCCCTAACGGGAAATATATCAGACCTCCAGCAGCCACTACCAGCCAACCTGCAGAACAGGCTGAAGACATTCCTCCTTCCACACCACAAGCACCTTCAACAAATCAGCTGCTCCATCAGATACTGGAGAGGTTGGACCGGTATGAACAGAAAGCGAAGCTACGAGAGCGCCGCAACCAGTGCTGATTCAAATACCTCAAGGAGCTACTCACAGGAAACCACAGACCTGACAAACACCCAGACACTCTAGAGTCCACTTCATTTACCAGCACAGGGAGCTATGCGGGTCCCGACTGTGGAGATACTGCTACCAGCCCCACTATGTTCCTGACAGATGGCACCGAGGACGGTGCAAAGCCTTAAGTGTGGGGAGGTCGGTCAGTACCCGACTTCTGGAGGTAACTTCTCTTCCCTAACATCAATAAAGTAGGATATTTAGTTATTTTTCCTTTGATTAGGATAGGATAGATTGTTTAATAATAGGTTATTTGTATGCATGTTCTATTTGATTGAAATATAATGAGTTTCTTTTCAAGACCCTATTCTTGAAAATTTTCACTAATTTAAATCAAAAATTTTTGTATTAAATTTGTTTGAAGTTGTAATTGGAACATGATTTTTGAGTTGAAGAACACACAACCCATGAGATTTTGAGCTTATTTATATGGTTACATTATTTAACCATAAACATTTTATTCTTGTGTGTTTACTTCTTTATGATTGTAATTTATATTTTGTTTCATCCTATATATCCAATGTTTAATGTGTTATATGCATGCATATGATTAAGGTCATTATTTGTTTAGCTCACTTATCCCAAATAAGCCTAACCTTTAAATTACCTTTGTTAGCCACTTTGAGCCTTTTAATCCCATCTGTTCTATATTTTACCACATTACTAGCCTTAAGCGAAAAAATAATTAAATATCCCAATTGAATCTTTGGTTAGCTTAAGATAGAAATTGTGTGTTAATTGAGTATGGGAAGATTGTGGGAACAAGGGTTAATAAGGAAATGTGTCATGATAAAATAATGGGAATTTGGGGACCTACTCATGTGAAACTAGAAAAAAAAATCCATGTGCATTGATAAGCTATGTTTATTTTTATTTTAAAAAAAATCCAAAAATATATAAATAAATAAGGGGACAAAATTACCCCAATGCTAAGTTTAAGATCAACACATATGTGATAAAAATTAGAAGAAGAATTGATACATGAGTATGTAATGCAAAGTGATAAATTATGGGTAGCTAGGCATGATTCTAGAGTTATATAGAGTATATGTATGTTAGGTGAAAGCTTAGGTTAGTCAAAGATTCATATTTTAGCTCACTTAGCCTTATCTATATACCCTTACCCTTACCTTAGCCCCATTACAACCTTGAAAAGACCTCATGATGTTTGCATTGGTATATTAAATATTGTTGATTGGTTAGGAAAAGAACAAAGTTTAGAAAGCATGATTAGAGAAGGATAGAGTGATTACCCTATACACTAGAGAGATTAGAGTGCACATACACCATTAGTGAGGGTTCAATGCTTGATCCTATGTTCCTTGCTTTTATGAGCTGTCTTCTTACAAGTTTACCTGTTCTTACTGTATGACTTGAATTAGTGGAATTTGATTTATCTTTGTCTTAAAGAACTTATTTGCTTTTAACCAAGTAGACAAAATCATATAGTTGCATTCATATATATAGGTTGCATTGCATTGCATGAGTCTTACATTTCCCCTACTCATTTATTTTATCTCCTTGAACTAAGCATGAGGACATGCTAATGCTTAAGTGTTAGGAGGTTGATAAACCATTATTTTATGATTTATATTGTGTTTAATTGAGTGGTTTTATCAAGTCTTTACCCACTTATTCATATGATTAGCATGATATTACAATTCCTTTCCAAAGTTGTTCTATGGTTGAAAACTCGCTTCCTAGAGATATTTTTATTGTATATTTTAATTCTCTTTCATACCATTCGATGCCGTGATCCGTGTGTTAAGTGTTTCAGGTTTCATAGGGCAGGAATGACTTAAAGAATGTAGAGAAAGCATGCAAAAATAGAAGTAACACAAGAAATCAAGGAGATGACCAGTGAACACCGACGCGGACGCATGCCTCACGCGACCGTGCGAAATGGAGAAAATCATAGTGACGCGTTCGCGTGCCTGACATGAATGCGTGGATTGAAATCTGCACGGATGACGCGAACGCATGGATGATGCGTACGCGTGGCGAGGAAAAACGCTGGATGACGCGATCGCGTGGATGACGCGTATGCATGACATGCGCGATCTGCATAATTTACAAAACACGCTGGGAGCGATTTTGGGCCGCGTTTTGACCCAGTTTTCGGCCCAGAAACACAGACTAAAGCCGGAGAACATGCAGAGACTCAAGGGATATTCTCATTAGGATAGTTTTTAGTTTTTAGATCAGATTTTACTCCTCCTCTAGGTTTTTTCTCTACACATTCATAGTTCTTAGAATTTTATTTGCTTTTTGGATTTTGATATTGAGAAGAGTTGTTACCTCCGCCAAGACTTTGTCATTCTAGTTTGTTTTCTTACTTTTTACTTACTCTTTCATATCCTTAATTTGTCCAGAGTTACAATTCGATTATTTTTAGAGTTTATTAATACAAGAACTATTTTTATTTTTAATTGATCTTTTGAATTATTTATCATGTCTTTCTTTATTTTCCCTTTTAATTGTATGAAGTCTACATTTATGATAATGGAGTAGTTTCCCAACTTGATTGGGAGTTGATTAAAATGAGAACCTTGAGTTGGAATATTCAAGAGTCAAATTGTAATTGGGTTTCTTGTTGGTTGAATCTCTAGTTACTAATGCTAATCCTTTCCAAGGGAGAGGATTAGAACTTGTGAATAGAAGTTGACTTCCAACTTACTTGACCTTCCTTTATTCAGTAAAGGATAACTAAGTGGAAACAACTACCAATTATCAATTGATCTTGAGAAAAATCCAACAAGGATAGAACTTCCAATTAATCTTCTCCCGGTCAAGATCTTTAATTAAATTACATAAATTCTCTTATTCATTTTCCTGTTCTCAAACTCAAAATTTCTTGGAAAACCTCTGACCAATAAGCTGCACTCTTTTGTCAACTCGTTGGGAAACGACCTGAAATTCATACTCCCAGTATTTTTATTCTAATTTTGTGACAACCCTTTTAAATTGATAAGCGAATTTTCATTGGTTAAGAACTGTACCTACAACGCATTTATTCTATTAAATTCTTAATCGGTCAATTTCCGCCTCCATCATTCCTCATGGTGCGCTGCGTTCATTTAATGAACGTTACATGCATGCCTTCCTTGCCTAGCCTCCATAAGCCCGAGAAAGTTAACAAAATTCACGCAGCGCTCCCTTTCGTCCTTGAATGAGCGCTCCGTTACAATTTTGAGCGCTAGATAGCCTTCCTTGAATGATTGAACGCTCACTGGTGGCTCCTCATGGTGCGCCTTCCTTTGATGAGCGCTCCGTTCATTTATGTGAACGTTACATGCAATTCATTTACTTTGCTGATGCTAATTGCATGCTTTCATTCTATTTAATTATTAATGCCATTTACCTAATGTTAGCGTTCATTCATTCATTTCATTGGCATTAATAATTCAATGCTTCATGCATACATTAAATTGGCTTTTAATTAATAAAGCCAATTGCAAAATAAATGTATGGCTTTAATTAATAATGCTATGCATTAACGTTAAAGCATTCATTCATTTAATTCATTGGCTTTAATAATTTTCATGCATGCATTCATTTTCAATTAGCATTAGTAATTAAATGTGGGAGCTACTCAAATGAAGATGCAAAAAATATCTTTTTATGAAGATGCTTTGTATAAAAGTGTAATTTATTGATTTGGCCACACTTTAAATAAAAACAACACTTTTATAACATATCAAAATCTAACCCTACAATCCATCATCCAATGGTCAAAAAGAAAAATCATCACATGAAGACAATTATAATATCTTCATGAGAGTACCCACCATTAAATGTTTCATGCATGCATTCTTTGGTTCGGTCATTAATAATTAAATGCATGCATGCACGATAATTCATGATGCTAATGCCAAGGCTCCATAGTCATGGGCCACGCTTTTAAAAGGGTGGCCTAAAGTTTCAAGGCGTGCTCAAACTTCAAAGTGTGTTCTAAAATTCTTTTTTTCTTTTTAGTTTATTTTGTATTTTTTTTGCTTCTTTTTCTTCTTATTTCCTACAAAATTTATAAAATCAAAAGATCAAAAAAATATACCGATTAAGTACAAAAGCATTTAATATTTAAGAACAAATCATCAATTTTTCTTGTATGAAAAAGTATAGAAAAATATGACATGAGAGCTACGACAACTAAAAGAAAAATTACATATATAATATAGTGAAAAGGGTTTATAACTAGGAGCTTTTGAAGAAAGAGATAAAGCAAAAATCGTTAAATTGAAAAGCGTAACGCTCACGAAGCGATAAAGTAAGCTGACACGGATACATGTACAATAGAGGGCGAAGATACGAATAGCAAAGCTCAGGTCACGGTTCGCGAAGATAACCGGTCCGAGCACATAGTTATACATACATACATACATACATACATACATACATACATACATAGGAAAAACCCAAAAAAAAAAAAAACCGAAATCCAAAGTTACGAAACCTGAGTCTCCAAAATACCCTCTAAGAGGAGTTTATACAACATATATATAATAGGTGGAGATAATAAGTATCTAAGCAAATACAAATAACCAAAATAAGCCCAAAAGATACAGGTCTTCGCAACATCAGAAGCTTCCAGCATGCCTCAGCGAGGAGCCTCATGTCCTGCATCTGAAAACCACAAAATCCGCATGGGTGAGAACCAAAGGTTTTCAGCATGGTAATAGTGCCCACATATCTGACATATAATATCCTGGGAAAGCCGAAGGCAATCCTAAAACTTCCAACAGATAATTAAAGCTTAAAAACATAACTAACCTATAAAGATAAAATAGGCAACTAGCTAAGGGTCTTTAGAGTTATCTAAAACTCCTTTCCAGCTACTCCAAGCCTCCCAACCATCAACAGAACCAAAGTGCCACAAACACAATTATTTCAAGCAAGGAAATCACGAATAGAAGGCATATATAGAAAATAAAGCAGGTAGCAAATAGTTTATGCAGTCACTTAGACAATCCAAATAAATCACACCAAACAAACATATAGATGCATATCATGCACACCTGTCTTAGTGGCTGATGAGTCTCATATGTCGGTTACAAAACCAACCCGACAAGTCCTGGTAGCTAACCATTGGACTGTCCCTCTGTCACGCATCTCCAACTCGAGTAATTCTCAATTATAAACATAATCATAATCATAATCATACAACACCCACACTGGTGTTTTCCATGGGGCCGAGCTCATCAAGAACTTTCACAGTATCCTACCACATTTACGACATAGGGTCAGCAGAGTATCGCGTCTCAACCTGGAGCACGTGGTGGCTAGCCACTGCTTTCACCCAGGGAAACTCGTATCTCAGATAGTCATTCAATATTCATTCATAAACATTCCATAATCATTCATTATGACCATATCATCACTTATACATCTCATAATTGCACTTTTCATACATCACCTATGACAAACCGGGGCAAGTGGGGGTAAAACCACAACCAATGCATCCACTCGGGGAGCCTCTATACTAACCAACCTGGAACAATTGGGGCGAAACAACAATCCTTGTGTCTACCCAGGAGGAACATTCTCATATATCCAGGAAGAACTAAGAAGGGGATCTTAACCTCCCACCAACTCGCTGGAGGCAATTTTACAATACCAAGAGGAACAAGGAAGGGGATCCTCATCTTCCACCATAACTTCGGGGTCGCACTTTCAAGAAAGATGACTCAAGATGATACAATCATCCAAATTCATATATTCATTATCAGCCATAAATCAATATTTATCATAATCATCTGGCTCATAACATAATCCATAACCAGCCGTAAATCATTATCAAATATAGCCCTTCAGCTAACGGCATACACCGCACTTCCACCATCACACTCAGCAACTCATATAATCATCATTAATCATAATTCATCATTAACTCTTCCCTTACTTCATCCTCAAGTTTCCCCCTTTCCTATCTTATTCGTAATTACTAGGCATTCTATTATGATTTATAACTTAAAGGATGAAAATGGAGGCTTAGAAGTTGGAAATTCGGTTTTAAAAACACAGAAATCATATTTGCTGAAAATAGGGTCATGCATATGCATGGGTCACACGTACGCATGAGCGCCAAAGAAATTCCAATCACACGTACGCATGGGCCACGCGTACACGTGAGCATGCATGTTAGCCCATTACGCGTACACATGCTCTTTCTCGCGCACGCATATGAAACAGGCAGAATTGACTGGTCGTGCATGAGAATTTCGCGTAAGCAAAATATCCTTATCACGCGTACGCGTGGGCGATCCGTACGTGTGGAAATGCGATTTTGCCCACGTATGAGATGCATGTGTACGCATGTTATGCAGTAATACAAAAAGCTATTAAGTCCCATTTGTTCCAATTTACGCACCAAACTTTGATCGACTATAACTTCCTCATTTTAAAATATTTTTCCTCCATTCTTCGAACAACATAAACATATCGGACTCAATTTTATTTTAAACAATTTTGATACAAATCGGGGTCCGGAGACTAAGTTATGCTCTGCTAAAGCTGGGCCAAAATCAAAGTTTTCAACAAAAACCAACAAGCCTCAATTTTCAAACATTCACTTCCCAATCCTTTTAAAACCAAACAAAACCTTACCAATTCAGCCTTAACCACATTCCAGCTTCCTTTTTCATTTCACAACACATCAATTCTCTATTTTATCAATCACAACTCAATAATTCAATCTCAACACACATTCAATATTCTAATTTCAACAACATTCAATATCTCAAATTTAAACAACATACAAAACACACATCAATTTTTCATGACAATTTCATCATCAATTTCACCATCAATGTGGTACCAACAATAACTCCATCTCACAAATTATCAAACATACACCAACGCATACATGTCTTGCATACAAAATCTCATCAAAACCTCCAAAGTCAGTAACCACATACATAATAACACAATCCATCTCAACCATTCCACACATCAACAATTCAATTCCTATCCTAGGGTCACTAGCCTAAGTTTTCACATTACATTATATTTTAGATACAGGAAACTGAAACTAAACCTTGGCCGATTCCCCGCTCAACTCAAAACACTTCCAATTTCACTTTTTCTCAAACCTTCAAGATCCCAACACCTTTCAAATAGATTTTTCAGCACCAAAAGCTCACTCCAAGCTTTCCAAGACCTCAATCAAGCTCCAACATTCCTACATACATATCCTAATACACAAAACATACACCTACACATACCAACTCAATCACTAATCACAAAATCTTAAGTGTTTCACTTAGGGTTAAGGATCTTACCATACCCATGAATCAAAGGGGTGAGATTGAGCCTTCTCTTCAAGCTAATTAGATCTTATAATATCAAAGAGCTCAAAATCTCAACACTTTTACTCAAGAATTTCGAATACAAAGGGTTGGAAAACTGGACAAAAAATGCGGCTTACCTCAGAAACAAGGTTGTGGGCTTTGTAGAGCTTGGCGCCACGGTCGCATGTCCATAAACGGTGCGGTGATCGGAGCTCCAGATCAAAAGTTATCAAGGATTGAAGTTACACCAAGGGTTAGGTTCATGGAGTGTTCTTCCCCTTTTCTCCAAATGCTTCAGCGTGTTTTGCTGAAGGAGAGAGGAAAGCCTGGTTCATTTGATGTGTCTTGGCTAAATGGGTTGGGCCTTGGGCCCAATACGGGCCTGGTTTGCTCTATTCGGTCCGATCGGCCCAATCTTGGGCCAATTTCTTTAAAATTAGTGTCGAAATTACCGTTTTAATTTTCTCTATCATATTAAACCATAAAATTCACATTTTTAATTTTCTAGAATAAATTTTAATTTGCGGGTTAATTATGCGTTAATTAACCGGGTTTTACACTCGATTCAACAATCCTCGTGGGATCGACCCTCACTCACGTGAGGTATCACTTGGACGACTCGGTGCACTTGCCGGTGAAGTTGTGCAATGTCAATTTCGCATACCAGTGACCGAGAAGTTGGTCGAGAGTTTGTGGATGAATTCATGTTTCTTACTTCTTATTGTTATCATTTCGGTCTTTCGATTCATGTATTGTCGGTCTGTTGTTGATTTCATAATTTGTTTTCTTTTTGTAGTTAGGATGGTGATGAGCGGATAATTTATACGCTTTTTGGCATTGTTTTTAGGTAGTTTTTAATAGGTTCTAGTTACTTTTAGGGATGTTTTCATTAGGTTTTATGCTAAATTCACATTTCTGGACTATACTATGAGTTTGTGTGTTTTTCTGTGATTTCAGGTATTTTCTGGCTGAAATTGAGGGACCTGAGCAAAACTCTGATAGGAGGCTGACAAAGGACTGCTAATGCTGTTGGAATCTGACCTCCCTGCACTCGAAATAGATTTTCTGGAGCTACAAAACTCCAAATGGCGCGCTCTCAATGGCGTTGAAAAGTAGACATCCAGATCTTTCCAGAAATATATAATAGTCCATACTTTATTCGTGATTAGACGACGTAAACTGGCGCTCAACGCCAGTTCCATGTTGCTATCTGGAGTCAAACGCCAGAAACACGTCACAAACCGGAGTTGAACGCCCAAAACACGTTACAACATGGCGTTCAACTCCAAAAGAAGCCTCAGCTCGTGGATAGATCAAGCTCAGCCCAAACATACACCAAGTGGGCCCTGGAAGTGAAATTATGCATCAATTACTTACCACTGTAAACCCTAGTAGCTAGTTTAGTATAAATAGAACTTTTTACTAGTTTATTAGATATCCTGGATCCTGGATTGTATTTTGGATCCTGTGATCACGTTTTGGGGCTGGCCATTCGGCCATGCCTGAACCTTTCACTTATGTATTTTCAACGGTGGAGTTTCTACACACCATAGATTAAGGGTGTGGAGCTCTGCTGTACCTCAAGTTTCAATGCAATTACTACTATTTTCTATTCAATTCTCTTTATTCCTGTTCTAAGATATTCGTTGCACTTCAACATGATGAATGTGATGATCTGTGACAATCATCATCATTCTCACCTATGAACGCGCGTGACTGACAACCACTTCTGTTCTACCTTAGATCGGGCGCATATCTCTTGGATTCCTTAATCAGAATCTTCGTGGTATAAGCTAGAATTGATGGCAGCATTCATGGGAATCCGGAAAGTCTAACCTTGTCTGTGGTATTCCGAGTAGGATTCCGGGATTGAATGACTGTGACGAGCTTCAAACTTCTGAAGGCTGGGCGTTAGTGACAGACGCAAAGGAATCACGGGATTTTATTCCAACCTGATTGAGAACCGACAGATGATTAGCCGTGCTGTGACAGAGCATTTGGACCATTTTCACTGAGAGGATGGGATGTATCCATTGACAACAGTGATGCCCTACATACAGCTTGCCATGGAAAGGAGTAAGAAGGATTGGATGAAAGCAGTAGGAAAGCAGAGATTCAACAAGGACAAGCATCTCCATACGCTTATCTGAAATTCCCACCATTAATTTACATAAGTATTTCTATCTTATTTTATTTAAGCAAGTATCTCTTTATATTTCCCATAACCAATTATTATCCACCTGACTGAGATTTACAAGGTGACCAGAGCTTGCTTCATACTAACAATCTCCGTGGGATCGACCCTTACTCACGTAAGGTATTACTTGGATGACCAAGTGCACTTGCTGGTTAGTTGTGCGAAGTTGTGAATTAAATTTTAGACACCATGATATTGAGCACCAAGTTTTTGGAGCCAATATCAGGGATTTAATTCCATACAACAACAAAGAGTACGTGTTCCGAGGGTTACCTGAAACTGTAGGTCAATCTTGGATGAGATCGTCTGTGTTGGTCGGAACCGACGTGTCCGGCAGGTGGGTATCGGCCGGAGCTGGTGTGTCCGACTTGTTGGACTTGGTGGTGGTGCTGATTCTTCGTCCCCGGAGGGTGGGGGGTACCTGCAAGAGACTCCGATGCTTAAGTTAGCAAGGGTATTAAGCAGGTATTGAGTAGAATCAGAGTATGAGTTATACCTGGGTGCTCCAATGTATTTATAATGGTGAGATGTGGCCTCCTGTGGATAAGATAAGTTAGTTATCTTATCTTATCTTTAAGTGAGGTCATCTTATCTTTAAGGGAACCGCCCTTCTCTCTGTAGGCTTGGGCCGCCTTAGGATTTTGGGGCGTGTTCCTCTATTTGGGGCCTTTGTTTGGGCTTTCCTGTGACTTGGCCGAACTCTTTGAGAAGAGGTCGGATTGTCCTGACCTGAAGAGGTCGGTCGCTTTGTCTGTAGAACATCCCGGATCGGGCACCTCGATCCAGGGTAGTGCCCCTGCTTGAGCTCGGTCTTCTTTTTTCGAGGCCGAGTCTTTTGACTTCGGTCCTTTCTTCAGTGAAGTCGAACTCAAGCATTTTGTCGATTCCTTTCTCTGTAGAGTCCTTTTTTTTTAATGTAGAACGTTTTCCTCTAAAAGCGCGCGCTTTTTGTATTAGCGCTTTTTTGGGAACGCAAGTAGTTTTAATATCCGCATTTAATTGGCATTAATTGCCCCATTCTCTCTTGGCTTTTATTTTGAATCTCTTAATCAAAAAACGGTTTCTCTTCTTCACTTTTTCTCTGTAACTCCTCCCTTTTCTCTCTCATTTTCTGTTTCTTGCCCAGAGTTTGTAATTTCTTCTTTGTGACGTCTGTTCTGCTACTGCGTTTTCGGAAAGGGCTGATTCCACATTTTCTTCTTCTGTCTTTGCATTCTTTCACTTCGAAGGGGTGGCTTTGTTGCTTCTGCTCTTCAGCTTTCTTCGAGGTTTTTCTTCTATTCTCCAGGTTAGTCCCATTTCGTGTTTCCTCGTTTATTTCTGATTTTGCGATGGAGTTTTCCTTTTGATCTTCCTTTTGGAGAAAGTTTGGATCTTTCTGTTTTTATCGTGCTTGACTTGTTGCATACTATGGTTTTTTCTCTTTTTCGGTGCGAATCTTTTGTTTGCTTGAATCTTTTTCTTTTGCATGTTGCCGCTGTTTCTGTTTGTGCTTTGGATGATGATTTTTGCTTGATTTTGCAAAGTTTGTGCCTTTGCTATTTTTTCATTGGCCTTTTTGGTGTTCTGGTGAACTGTAGCAGTAGTGTTGGTAAACTGTAAGAGCAATGCTTTTCCTGATAAACTGTAGAAGGGTGGATTTTTTGCGTCTTTTGCTTCCTTTGCTTTCTTTTCTGGACTTTATTCTGATGAGTGCCGAGATGTAGTTTGTAGAAATGATTTTGAAGACCCTTCTTGTTTACTGCCTCCAAGAGATGCTCCAAGACTTTTTATCTTGAGTCTTGGGGTTTTTTCCTTTTTTTGGTTTATCCGCCCGTCAAGATGTTTTGACCCATGTCCGAGATGTTTTTAAGTAATCCACTCTTCTTTTCTTTTTGTAGGATTTAGTTGGCCTCATGTCTTCCCGAAATAACGTTGTAGAGATGCCTTCCCAGGTTCCTGCGGGTATGGCCGATTGGGTGGACTCCATGGTTCTCCTGTGTGTCTCGCTGGCTGATTCTGAATTTTGTACTCAGCTTAGGCAGTTTCATAGTGTCTGTAGCAATTCTGGTGATGAGAAGAACTATGAACTTGTCCCTCCTTCCTCTGACGAGAGAGTCTGTTTTTCAACTCAGGTTGTTGATGGTTGCCCTTTCTTTTATGCTTATGACTTTTTCTTTGGTCAGCTGGGTATTACCCTTCCTTTTACTCAATTTGAAATCGACTTGTTATGGTCTTGTAATATTGCCCCCTCTCAACTTCACCCTAATTCCTGGGGTTTTATAAAGATATTTCAATTGTTGTGCAATGGTTTTGGTATCCCTGCTTCTCAATCTCTCTTTTTCTATCTGTTTGTCTTGACTAAGCCCAGAGTGGTAAAAAAGAAGGCAGCTTGGGTCTCCTTTCGCTCTACCCAAGGAAAGAAGGTCTTTTCCATGTTTGACGAGTCATTCCGTGATTTTAAAAACTACTTTTTTAAGGTCCGAGCTGTTGAAGGAGCTCGGCCCTTTTTTCTGGACGAAAATGATGAGCCTGCCTTTCTCCTGGAGTGGCAAAAAGATGTGAGGGTCTCCAGGTATTCTTGGGACATGTTGGATGAGGCTGAGCGGGCCTTTGTGACTATTTTGGAAGAGCGCTGGGGTTAGCCTCCCCATCTTGATACAAAGAAATTTCTAACCAATCCTTCTCTTCTTCAAACTGAACTGGGTATCTTATGTTTTCTTTGCTATCTGTTTATGTTTACTTGTAGCTGTATTTCCGACTTGTTCGATTTGTAGCTTGACTTCTTGTTTTATTTGCAGAGGCAATGAAGAATAATGAATCTATGAGAGCTTTTAAGAGGGCGCAGAAGGCGACTGCTGCTAGGAATATTGCCGCCAAGGTGGCTGGGGAGGGGTCCTCTCAAGTGCGCGAGAAGCCATCAGTGCCGAGTTCCCCCTTGGTGAAGAAAGTGATTCCGACACCTCGGGTCCGCTTGGTGGATCCTCGCCCTACCTCTGCCGTTCCATCTGCTACCCCTCCAAGTAAGAAGCAAAAGACGGTTGAGCCTTTCGACCTTAATGCCTCTGACTTCAATGCCATCGAGTTCATAGATCAACAGATTGGGCCCTATGGTACCCTCTCGGTGGACGATGTGTCCATCCTCCACCATTTGGAATTTATTGCCCGAAATCACGTGCAGATGGTGTTTATGGCGGCCGCTATACACCGGACTGCTCAAAGTCTCCCTCTTCAGGCCACCAAGGCATTTATGGAGGAGGCAAAGCAAGAGTTTGACCGGATGAGGGGGCTGAAGAAGGAGCTCGAATTAAAGGTAACCAAGTTAGAGAAGGATCTAGAGAATGAGAAGGCGAGTTCCCTTTCATTGGCAGTTTCTTTAAGATTGGCCGAGGACACAGCCTTGATGCATAAAGATAGTTATGTTACAACTTATCGGGAGGTGATGCGTCTAAGGGGAAAGTTGGACAGTGCTCGGCAGGATTATTCTGAGCTCCAAGGTCATCTTGTCGGCAGCGTGACTGCTGCTTATGAGAACTTGAAGGAGCAAGTTCGGGTCATTACTCCCGAGGCCGATCTCACCCTTTTCAGTTTAGACAATGTTGTCAGAGATGGCAAGATTGTCTCTGATGACGAGGGTGATGATGATGCTGATCCTCCTCCTGTGTCCTCTGCCAAAGTGTCGACTTCTTCTGCTCCTCTGGTTGCACCTGATTCGGATTGCCAAGTTCTGAACCGGGAGGATGGAACTATAGATGCCGTGCCTATTCAGACTCGTCCTCCTTCTACTTGTCCTGATACTGCCAAGGATGCTCCTGATGTTCGTTGATCTTTTTTCTGGATTCTCATGTTAGTTGGCCCGGCTTGTGGGCTCTTAAAATTTTTAATTTATTTGCTGACGTTTTCTGGTTGCTTCGTCTAGCAATCTTTTGAAAAACAAAAGTAGCTCGTTATCCTTTTTTGATGGCCTCCGAGGCTTTAAAACTTTGTAGATCATATCAAGGTTTTTGATATTTTCTTTTGTTTTCTGAGAATGTTGGACTTTGCAGTTTGACCTTTTTTGGATTGCCTCGTGCTTATCGTTTGTAGCTTGAATTCTCTGTAATTGTGTGGATCCGACTTGTTTTCTCGTTTTTGTAGGTATTTTTGGTGTTTCTCCTACTAATTTCTTTGCGTTGATTCCCTTTATTTCTATAATCCTTTTTCGTGGACCTTTCGTCAGGTCTCTTTCAGGGATTTATAGGAGTCTGACTTCGTTTAGGTCGGTCTCTTCTGAGTTATATCTGTAATCCTCTTTCTTGGATCTTTTATCAGATCTCTTTCAGGGGTTATTTGTATAACTTTTTAGTAGCAGAAGTCCGACTTCGTTATGTCGGTCTCCTTTAAGTTATAGCGTAATCCTCTTTCTTGGATCTTTATCAGATCTCTTTCAGGGACTACTTGTATAGCTTTTTAAATGGTAGGAGTCCGACTTGGTTATATCGGTCTCCTTTAAGTTATTTTTTGTAGTCCTCTTTCTTGGATCTTTGTCAGATCTCTTTCAGGGACTATTTGTATAACTTTTCAGTAGCAGGAGTCCGACTTCGTTATGTCGGTCTCCTTTAAGTTATAGCGTAATCCTCTTTCTTGGATCTTTACCAGATCTCTTTCAGGGACTACTTGTATAACTTTTTTAATGGTAGGAGTCCGACTTGGTTATATCGGTCTCCTTTAAGTTATTTTTTGTAGTCCTCTTTCTTAGATCTTTGTCAGATCTCTTTCAGGGACTACTTATATAACTTTTTAGTTTGGGGCTGACTTTGTTATGTCAGGCCCTTCTAAGTTAAAGTAATCCTCTTTAATAGGGTTGGCCAGACCTCTTTCCAGGGTTTACTTATAACTTGGGTTGACTTGGTCCGACTTCTGAACGTCGGCCAGTCTTTTAAGTTATTATATTAGCTATCCGTAAGACCTCGTCAGGTTCTTTTTTTGGATTGCTTTCGATAACTTCTTACATTATTCTGTGTTCATCTTTGCCGATTTGTAGAAAATGGTTGGCGTCTTTAGATCGTCTTTTGGGTGAATCGCGTTTTCACCTTTATCGGACGATTGTCTTTATCGTGGTCGCGTAGTGAATTTGTTTTTCACTTTCTGCCGACCTGTTGCTATATAATCGAATGATGAATACTTCAGATTAATGCGTCTTGGAATTTTGTAGAATATCGAAGTAAACTTTATTCAAAGAAAAAATGCAAATATATACATGTGGGATTTTCCTTGTCCCTTTAAGTCGGGTATGATCTAGGTCTCTACATGGTGCCTCATTAAAAAACCTTTTCAGGAAAAAGAGCGCATCCATTTAGTGAGATCCTTTACCTTTTCTAACTGTAGTACCTTCTTAGGTTGCAGGCGTGCCATGATCGATGAAGCTCTCGTCCATCAAGCTCGGACAGTCTGTAGTAGCCCTTCCCCAGTACTTTAATGACTCGATAGGGTCCTTTCCAGTTTACTGCCAGCTTTCCTTCTCCGGGTCGAGTTGTTCCAATGTCATTTCTGATTAGGATGAGATCATTCTCTGCAAAACTTCTCGGCACTACCTTTAGATTATATCTGGAGGCCATTCGTCGTTTTAGAGCTTCTTCCCTGATCCGAGCTCTTTCTTGGATTTCGGGTAACAAGTCGAGCTCTTCTCTCTGAAGTTGGGAGATTGCTCGTTCATTGTAGTGGACTACTCGGGGAGATCCTTATTCGATTTCTATTGGAATCATTGCCTCCGCTCCGTATGCCAGTCGGAATGGTGATTCGTTTGTAGTAGAATGGGGGGTTGTTCGATATGCCCATAGGACTTGTGGAAGTTCCTCGGCCCAAGCTCCTTTTGCTTCTTGTAGCCTCCGCTTTAGTCCGGCCAATATGACTTTGTTGGCCGATTCGGCTTCTCCATTGGCTTGGGGATATTCGACGGAGGTGAACTGGTATTTTATGTTCAAGTCGGCCACCAATTTTCTGAAGCCTGCCTCTGTAAATTGGGTACCGTTGTCCGTGGTGATGGAGTATGGTACCCCGAACCTCGTAATAATGTTCCTATATAGGAATTTTCGACTTCTTTGAGCAGTGGCGTTGGCCAGGGGTTCTGCCTCGATCCATTTTGTGAAATAGTCTATTCCTACTATGAGGAATTTTACTTGTCCCGATCCCTGTGGGAAGGGTCCGAGAAGGTCGAGTCCCCATTTCGCAAATGGCCAGGGTGAGGTCACGCTGATGAGCTTTTCTGGTGGGGTAATGTGAAAGTTGGCATGCTTCTGGCATGGTGGACATGTCCTTACAAATTCTGTAGCCTCCTTTTGTAGAGTTGGCCAATAGAATCCCGCTCGGAGTATCTTTTTGGTGAGAGCTTGCGCTCCGAGATGATTACCACAAATGCCGCTGTGTACTTCCTCCAAGACTTCCTTTGTGTTGGAAGTTGGTACGCATTTTAGTAAAGGTGTTGATATCCCTCTTTTGTACAGCGTGTTGTTTATGATAGTGTAGTATTGTGCCTTCCTTTTCAGCCTCTTTGCCTCCTTTTCATCTGTAGGGAGTTCTTTTGTTTTGAGGTAGTTTATTATGGGGGTCATCCATCCTTGATCCCGACCTATTATGGCTAGGCTTCTTTCTTGTTCCGCTATTGACGGGTTCTGTAGTACCTCCTGGATGAGGCTTCTGTTGTTGCCCCCTGGTTTGGTGCTGGCTAATTTTGGAAGGGTGTCAGCTCAGGCATTTTGCTCACGAGGTATGTGGTGGATCCTATATGCCCCGAGTTGTTCGAGATGTTCTTTGGTTTTATCCAAATATTTTTTTCATGGTCGGATCTTTGGCTTGGTAGTTTCCTGTTTTTTATGAGGTGATGACTTGTGAGTCACTGTAGATGTTGAGTTTCCGAGCTCCAACCTCCCTAGCCAGCTTCAGACCAGCTAATAGTGCTTCGTATTCTGCCTAGTTGTTTGAGGCCGGGAATCCGAATTTAAGGGAGAGCTCAAGTTGAGTTCCTTGGTTGCTTTCGATTATCACACCCGCACCACTTCTTGTTTTATTCGAAGATCCGTCTACGTATATGTTCCATTCTATGGGGATTTCCGGGATGTCTGTAAATTCTGCGATGAAGTCGGCCAGGTGTTGCGATTTAATTGTTGTACGTGCCTCGTATTGGAGGTCGAATTCGGACAACTCGATTGCAAATTGTAGGATTCTTCCTGCTAGATCTGTTTTCTGCAATATCCCTTTTATAGGTTGGTTGGTTTAAACTTTAATGGTATGCGCTTGGAAATATGGGCGAAGCTGTCGGGATGTGAGGATCAGAGCGTAGGCAAACTTTTCTATTTTCTGGTAGTTCAGCTCGGATCCCTGTAGTGCTTTGCTAATGAAGTAGACGGGTTTTTGCCCATGCTCGTCTTCTTTGACTAGTGCTGAGGCTATTGCCCGGCTCCCTACTGCGAGATATAATATGAGCGGTTCTCCTTCTCGTGGCCGAGATAGGATAGGTGGCCGTCCTAAGAACTCCTTGAAGTCTAGGAAGGCTTGCTCACATTCTGTCGTCCATTCGAACTGTTTTCCCTTTCTTAAAGTAGCATAGAAGGGAAGAGACCTTATCGCAGCTCCTGCTAAGAATCGGGATAGAGCGGCCAACCTCCCATTGAGTTGTTGTACTTCTTTGACACAGGTTGGGCTCTTCATGTTGAGTATGGCTCGACACTTGTCTGGATTTGCTTCAATCCCCCTTTGTGTGAGCATGAAGCCCAAGAATTTGCCGGCTTCTACTGCGAAGGTGCATTTTGCGGGATTGAGCCGCATGTTGTGTTTCCTGATAGTGTAAAACACTTGAGTCAGGTCCGATAACAATGTATCTTCGTTTTGTGTCTTTATCAACATATCATCTACATAAACTTCCATGTTTTTTCCGATGTGATCTGAAAAAACTTTATTCATTAGCCTTTGATAAGTAGCTCCTGCGTTCTTGAGACCAAAAGGCATTACGATGTAACAGTAGTTTGCTTTCGGTGTTAGGAACGAGGTTTTTTCTTGATCTGGTGGATACATGGGGATTTGGTTGTACCCTGAATATGCGTCCATGAATGTGAGATACTTATATCCTGATGAAGCATCCACTAGAGCGTCGATGCTTGGGAGTGGGTAGGGGTCTTTTAGGCAGGCTTTGTTGAGGTCGGTGTAGTCGGTGCACATTCGCCACTTCCCATTTGACTTTTTCACCAAGATGATGTTTGCTAGCCATAGTGGATATTTGACTTCCCTTATGAACCCGGCCTCAAGTAGCGCTTGTACTTGTTCTTCTACAGCTTGAGCTCGTTCTGGTCCAAGTTTTCTTCGTCTTTGTTGTACCGGCCGGGATCCCGGATAGACTGCCAATTTGTGGCTCATTAGTTCGGGATCAATACCTGGCATGTCGGCAGCTTTCCATGCGAAGAAATCAACATTATCTCGTAGGAACCATATTAGTGATTTCTTTGTCTCCTTTCAGGATCGTGCCAATATTAGTTGTTTTATCCGAGGTGTCTCCGATCTGGACTCTTTCTACTTCTCCTTCGGGTTGTGGTCGGAATTCTTCTCGCCTCTGAACTCCACCGAGCTCGATTATGTGGAACTCTCCTCCTTCACCTCGGAGGTTTAGGCTTTCGTTATAACAGCGACGTGCCATCTTTTGATCTGCCTTTATCGTAGCTATCCCTTCCGCAGTTGGGAATTTCATACATAGGTGTGGAGTTGAAACTATTACGCTGAGTTGATTTAACGTTGTCCGACCTATTAGGGCATTGTAGGCTGAGCTTACGTCGACCACGATGTAGTCTATCTTGAGTGTTCTGGATTGGTTCCCCTTTCCAAAGGTTGTATGCAGCGATACATATCCCAGCGGTTGAATTGGGGCATCTCCTAGTCCGAACAGGCTGTTCGGGTATGCTCTTAGCTCTTTTTCTTCTAGACCGAGTTTGTCGAAGGCAGTTTTGAATAAGATGTCGGCAGAGCTTCCCTGGTCAATTAATGTACGGTGAAGGTTGGCGTTTGCCAGTATGATCGTAATGACCATGGGGTCGTCGTGTCCCGAGATGATTCTGGATGCGTCTTCCTTGGTAAACGTGATTGCTGGGATGTCTGGGGCTTCCTTTTTTCCTTCGACGTTGTATACTTCTTTGAGGTGTCGCTTTCGGGATGATTTGGAGATTCCTCCTCCAGCAAATCCGCCGTGTATTACGTGAACGTGTCTTTCCGGTGTGCGAGGTGATCGTTCAGGTCGTCCAACATCCTCATCCCTTCTTCTTTTTCTTGGTTCGTCATCCCGATTGGCCAAAAACCGATCTAGCTTTCCTTCTCTTATTAGTTTTTCTATGACGTTTTTCAAGTCGAAGCATTCGTTGGTGGAATGCCCTCGAAGTCGGTGATACTTACAGTATTCATTCCGATTTCCTCCTCCTCTTTTGCCTTTAAGTGGCCGAGCTGGAGGGATTTTCTCTGTATGGCAGACTTCTTTGTAAACATCTACCAAGGATACCCTAAGAGGAGTATAATTATGATATTTTTTTATTTTCTCTCTGGAGCAATCTTCCTTTTTCTTGGATTCTTTATCTCGGTAGGCAGAACCGAACCTTGAGGTTTTGCCAAGTCGAGAATTTTCCTCCATGTTGATGTATTTCTGTGCCCGTTCTTGTACTTCGTCTAAGGATGTAGGGTATCTCTTTGATATAGATTGGCTAAATGGTCCTTCTCATAGGCCATTTATAAGGCCCATAATGGGAAGCTTCTGTTGGTAGACTTTGTATGTCCATGCATGTTTTGTTGAATCTTTCCATGTAGTTGCGAAGGCTCTCCCGATCTCCTTGCTTGATCCCTAGTAGGCTAGGTGCGTGTTTGGCTTTGTCCTTTTGTATGGAGAATCGGGCCAGGAACTTCTTGGCCAGGTCGTCGAAACTCGAGATGGATTTTGGAGGTAGGTTGTCAAACCATTTAATGGCTGTCTTGGTGAGAGTTGTTGGAAAGGCTTTGCAGCGAACTGCATCTGAGGCATCTGTGAGGTACATTCTACTTCTGAAGTTGCTAAGATGATGGTTGGGGTCTGAGGTGCCGTCATATAGAGTCATATCCGGAAGCTTGAAATCTTTTGGAATTTTGGTCTTCATAATTTCTCTGGTGAATGGATCTTGATCTTTCTGAGAGCTATCCTCTGCGGATGATCGAGTAGCCTTAGTTTTGAGATCGGCTTCGAGTTTTACAAGCTTATCTTCTAGTTCTCTGCGCCGCCTTATCTCCCGGCGTAGATCTTCTTCCTTTTCACGTTGATGTTGGGCTTATTTCTCGAGTTGCTCCAATCGATTTTGAAGTGCTTCTATTACTCCTGGATTTGATGAATTTTTGTCTCCATTGGTTTCTGGAGTATCTTTGAGTATTGTGTCCACGTTTTTATGCGGTGTTCTGTCTTCCAAACCTGAATCGTGGTCATTGTCATGGTCATCTGCCATGTCAATGGGATGACTTCCAGGTTCCCCGGCAACGGCGCCAATGTTCCGAGGGTTACCTGAAACTGTAGGTCGATCTTGGATGAGATCGTCTGTGTTGGTCGGAACCGATGTGTCCGGCAGGTGGGTATCGGCCGGAGCTGGTGTGTCCGACTTGTTGGACTTGGTGGTGGTGCTGATTCTTCGTCCCCGGAGGGTGGGGGTACCTGCAAGAGACTCCGATGCTTAAGTTAGCAAGGGTATTAAGCAGGTATTGAGTAGAATCAGAGTATGAGTTATACCTGGGTGCTCCAGTGTATTTATAATGGTGAGATGTGGCCTCCTGTGGATAAGATAAGTTAGTTATCTTATCTTATCTTTAAGTGAGGTCATCTTATCTTTAAGGGAACCGCCCTTCTCTCTGTAGGCTTGGGCCGCCTTAGGATTTTGGGGCGTGTTCCTCTATTTGGGCCCTTTGTTTGGGCTTTCCTGTGACTTGGCCGAGCTCTTTGAGAAGAGGTCGGATTGTCCTGACCTGAAGAGGTCGGTCGCTTTGTCTATAGAACATCCTGGATCGGACACCTCGATCCAGGGTATGAACAGTACGTATCACAATTTCGTCCACCAGATGACCGGTGGAAAAACTTCTCTAATCCATTTGATGAACCATCTTTTCCCTACTGGCGGTGATGATAACTTTGCCCGATGCACCGGAGGTTCAATCTCAGTCTCCTTTCGGAGTTAATATTAGTGGTGAAGCCAACCAAGGCCAAGCGACGGGAATCAGTCAATCTATGGGTGCTCACATTGAGGAGCCCCAATTGATCTTAATCCTCAACCCAAGAAAGAGAAAACCCAGCTCTAGCCGTAATCGGGTGCTCTCCGCGATGGAGAAGGACTTTGACATGGGCTTCTTTATAGATTCTTAGCTATAGCTGGGTACTGAAGACTTCTTCCAAGAAAAGGACCTGATTGCTCAAGCGAGGTGGACGTATCGAAGCCTTCTTCAAGTTGCTGTTATCCCAAGGAAGGTGGAGCCGGTCTTGGTTCAATGCTAGTTGCTGGAGGGAAACCATAGGGCTACCCAAAGAGACATCTCCAATTTAAAGGCTGGGAGAGAAATCTCGAGGGTTCGGCTTGAGGAGAGCGAGAAAAAATTGAAGGAAGCTGGCGAGGAGATCCAGCATTTGGTTGATTGGGATCTTGCTCTCGGCAAGTAACTTAACGAGGCACAGGGTCAGGTCATTTCAGCAGAGAACAAGGTGAAGGAGATTGAAAAAGATCTGGCCGAGCCCATAAAGTCATAAGATCATGCTCGCTTGGAGGCCACCAGCATGAAGAAGGAGAACAGGGATATGTTCAAGGATGCCCAGAAGCCATAGTTGCTACAAAGTAGGCGATCAAGGCCCAGGTTTTGCTACTTGTCCCTGACTATGACACTTCTACTGTTGGTGCATTCAAGACAATCCAAGATGGCAAGATTGTCGACCTTCCGAGGAAGTAATTGTTTTTAAATTTGTGTTTGTAATCAATTCTCTTTTTGTTATTGGGCTAATGCATTTCCGTTGTAATTATGAACTAGTTGTATTTTGTTGGAGTGATGTTGTTCTGAACTATCAATTTTTGGGTTTTGATATAAGTATTTTGTAGACTTGTTTGCATGTTCGAATGTTATCAGTCGTTTTAAGAAGGATGGGGATCGATCCTGAGTGCGAGATCTACGGAATGGAAGGCTAGTGGGCTATGTCGGCCGATCTGCAGTAGGGCCACCTACAAGGACACTTTGATACTAAAGTAAGTATCCATAGAAAAAGACGGCTAATTAAGGTTAGAATGTGACATACCTTGGGGAGAGGGATAGGTCCCTCCCCTTTAGCCCTTGTCCTCGGGTGGACCCTTTCACTTGGACCCATTTGTCTGGAAGCTTCCGCCAGCTGTCCGGACATTGGTGAAGAGTGTTGTGTCATCTGATAGTTCGAACAGGTCGATAACCCGTCGGGTCATGGGTCCGTCGGATGGACTCCCAATTCTTGTTGGGTTGGGCCGAAACAGAAGTATATATATATATATATATATATATATATATATATATACTTTTTTTTGTATTAAGCATATATATACCTTATTATATATCAAATAGATTTTTGTTCTATCCATCGTATCCAAACACGATACACAAAACATAATTTTTAATGTCTCTGTCCTATTGTCTTTGTCTCAGTGTCCTGTTCTGTCGTGTCTCTACAAACAAACGCTACCTAAAAGTATAGTAATAATAAATAATAACTAATAATAATTTAGAAAAAAAAAACCGAAAACGAAAGAACTAATAAGTAATAAATCTTGTTGACACATGGAAATTAAAAGGCACAATATTACATGGAACAAATTTGTGTACGTTACCCTAGCATCTGTCTCACCAAGCAGAGGATGCCGTACCTGTTAGTAAAATACGAGGTCGATTGTCACATACTTTATTTGGAAGCTCCATTCGACATTTTACGTCCAAATCATGTGTAAACCACCTTCAAGTCCTTCTCTACTATACCCTGGGGAAAGATACCGGAATCTCCTCTCATATACATATATAGATTTCTAGAGAGAACAAGACTTTAAAGCATGCCTGCTCTTGCCCATTATGTTCAAGAGTAAATTAAATATTATAAATCTATGAAATAAATGAACTAGCTTTGCATTTATAAAAGGTGAGTAAATTGTTAATTTTTGTCCATTTAAAATACTAAAATATTTATTCATAAATAAAATTAATGTTTTAAAACTTTTGTCATACAAAGATTATAGTATTAAAATTTTAATTTTAAATCTTAAATTCTATACAACTGATTTTATTTTTCAATAATTAGGTTCTAAAGCCTCCACCATAAGGTATAAACATGCCGCTAGTGCATGCAACACAGCACATAATATAATCATCACCACAATCCTTATATTTCTAACTAACACTCCATCTCTACTAAAAAAATAAAAACTCCTAAAACACTAAATATAAACTAACACTACACAAGAATGGTACATCACCATCAAAATATCCCAAGGCATGACTAATAAATCTATAATTTATGATATTTTTGGGATTGAAAAGAGTGAAATTATCAATTTACTTTGTATTCATTCTTTAAAAAATGTATGTTTTTATGAATTTTCTTTTAATTGTGCTTAATTACTTGAAACATATTTTTTAGACTTTAAGAATTATCAAAATAATTTAACTTTTATTTCATTCGATATCTTGATATATTTATTTAAGTTATTTGAGATTTAGAAGGCAAGAATGATGAAAAGCTTGAAAAAGTGAAGATTTCATGAAAAAATAAAGAATTCGCAAAGTTGCATAGATATGTACGCATCATTCATGTGTACACTGAACATATGTACGTATGCACCATATTCAGCACATGACTCATTTAAAATGGAATGTAACTCGCAATTTATGTAAGACCTCGCATTTTCGAAAATTAAATAATAAGTTATTTTACGATTTATTATATTTAATCAAGATTATATTTTCAGAAATTTTTACATATAAATCGGATAATTTCTTAATTATAATTTAAAGTTCTAGTAATTGAAAAATAATAAAAAATTTATATACTATATTTTGAATATTTAGATTTTGAACTATATTTTAAAAAAAAATTATTTAATTATTTTTAATTTTTATTGAATTAGTATTTATTTGAAAATAATTTACTAGTTGATTAGTAAATGGCATTTCAAAGATAATTAGTTTGTATTTAATTTGGTTTTATTAAAAATTTCCAAATTTTACTATTATCCTAATTTTCTCAAACCCTGATTTTTATCCAAACTTGTAAGACTCAAAACTTTTAAAAAATCTTATTATGAGCCGATTTTAAATTTATTTATTTATTAGAGATTTTACTTTCAAAAAATATTATATTAAAAATAATTAAATCAAATTTTGATGAATTAAAATAAAAATTTTACTTATTTCATAATTAGTGAATAATTTTTTATATTTAAATTATAAAGTTTAGTAGTTGTAAAGAATAAGAATTTTATACGATTTAGTTTAAATAATTGATATTTTAAAATTTAATACTTTGACTTTTATAAGCAAAGAAAATTAATTATATTATCCCTAATTTTAAATTAAAATACGTAACTAAAAGTCAATTAGCAAATTGATAATTAAATAATATTTTTAAAGTGATTTTGAGGGATTAAATTAGATTTTAAAATTAATATAATATAACCTAATTTGATTTAAAATTTACCAAACTCTAATTAACCCAAAATCTCCGATTCCATACACAAATCTTAATCCTAAAACACACACAATTTCTCCTTACTACCCAAAGAAACCCTAGCTGCCCCCTTTAGAAAGAAAGAAAGAAAAGATAGAAAGAAAGAAAAGGGAGAAAGAAAAAGGGAAAGAGAGTTACAACGGGAGACGAATAGGAGCGGGGAAGAGGGAGGATGGAGCCGGTGGGAATCACTGCCGCCGTGCCGTCGTGTCACCATTGAAAGAGAGGTAGAGCCGCGAACCAGAGCCACGGAATGGAGAAGAGAGAGAGCGCGTGAGGGAGGAGAAGAAGCCACTGTCGTCGCGTGTTGCCACCGCCGCCACCACCGAGCTTGCCATCGTCGCCATGGTTGCCAGGAGAGAGAGGAAGAAGACGCGCGAGGGAGCTCAGCCAAGGAGAGAGGAGCCACACGTCTGGTCGTTGCCGCTGCATTCTGTTCTGTCGCAGTCTTCGTGGAGGTCTATGTCGCCATCGTCGTCCTTGTCTAAACCGTCGTCGTCACTGCCAACTTCCACCATCGTCGAGGCTGGTCATGGATGGGAACCGAAGAAGCTGCTTCTATCATCAAAAAATGGTGTTGTTTTTGCTGGAGGTTTCCATCAGAGCTATTGCTCCCTTCTATTGTTCTTCTTCATCAAAGTAAGTTACCCTCGCTCTAAAACTCTTGCTATGATTACTCTGGTTATTTGTGGTTGAGGATTTTGAAGTATGGATGTCATTAGGGTTAATTTACTGGGATTGCATGTCAAAATTTAGGTTGTTGCTGAGCCACTAGAGCTTCTGGCCATTGTCGGAGCTGTTGTTAGGTAAGTTTGGAGTGACTACTGCATCGTTCTATTTTTACAATAAGTATATTTGTTTCAGCACCCTCGCCGTTAGTATTCTATTACATGTTATTAAAGATTTCCTGACATTGATGTTTTAGGATTGAGTTATCGAGGTTGCATGTTGCGATTTAAGCTGTCTCTATTGATGTTTGTGGATGCAGCCGCTGCTGTTGCGAGCTGAGGAAAATAGAGATTTATTGAGTTAAAAATCGCTGCAGACTTAGTTCCTCGAGGTAGGGGTTTGTTTTAATAAGAAAGTGTTTTGGGCTTTGAATACCTGATAAGTTTAGTAAATTAATGCAAATGGATGAATGCCTGTGCTGTAATGATTTTCTACTGAGATTGACATGTTGTGTTTGTTATTGAATTGGTCGATTTCTTGATTTCTGATGAAATGGATTGAATTAGTGAATTTTAGTTTTCTTTTATTTAAATCGATAATGATTGGTCTTAAATGATGGATTTGGAAACGTTCACTTAAAATGTTGGTTTTGTTGAGTTAAGGTTGAAAAGAGGGGACTCGTGATGGTGGCAAACTCCAGTTTTTAAGGGAGGTGATGCTGAAAATTTTCTAAGAATTTGAAGGAGTTTTGGTTATGATTTCGAAAATGAATTTGGTTTAACTTAATTATCAAAAGAGATAAGTCTTGAATACTTTTAAGAATTTTAAAGAGAATGAGATTTTTATGATTTGGTTGAATTTTGATTTTACCCATTTGATTCTGAATAATAACAAAGAGAGATTTGATTAACTAGCTAAAGACTTTAAAATAGTAAATTAAGTATAAATTCAAGGATTTGGGAATAAGAGAGTAAGTTCGAAGTTTTGGCTTGAATTAAGATGTGATTAGTAACAATTGGTTTTGATGGAGGTTTGATGATGATCTCGATATTGAGGAAGAGCATAATGATTGAGTATGATCGAGGTATGGTGATGACTAACAATGACTTTGAGTAGGCCTAATTTTGGTTGATTGTGAATGAGTGGATTGAAGTGGTTCGGATTTGTTTTGTTGAGTTGAAAAAAAAAAATTGTTTTGGATTATGAACCTTGGAAAGATGACAAATCCTATTTTTAGTTAAAAACTTATTTTTGGCCAAATTCGGCAGGCCGTAACTCGGTCCTCGAAATTGGAAACATTTCAAAATTAGATTTTTATGAAAATTCATTTATCGATCTTTTCAACGGTTAAAAAATGGTTGAAAAATGAATTTTCTAGAAAATGTTATGTAGGTTTGAACTTTGGGCTAAAAAACTGGTTTCTGCAACATATCAGAAATTTTCTGATATGTAATGCATACGCGGAACTAATCTGCGTACGCGATTTTGTTACGTTTACGCTCATGCATATGCGACGCAAGTCCTGCGTATGCAAGAGTTTAGGGTTTACGCGAATGCGAGTTTTGAAATTTACACTTCTGTGTACGCGAGCATGTGCATGCTTGCGCGACCACCCTGTTTTCTAAAAAGTAAATTTTTAAACTCTCAACCATTCCTCGAGCCTTCTAAATTTTTTAAACCCTGGTACAAGTCTAGAGCTAGTGGAATTAAGGATACAGCAATGATGAAGTGGGGATTGCACCGGTTTGGGTTTTTCCACTTAAAATAATTTCCGTTGCAAGTATATTCCAAATCGGCAATTAAATCCCATCGATCAAAGTTTAAATTCAAATAAAAATATCCGAGAGTAATTAAACCTCGGGTTGTTCTCCCTAGGAACTAGTGATAATAAGCGCACAATTTTGGTTGTGAAAATCAAGGGGGTTTTAAATAATGAAGCATGCAATTAAGAAATAAAAGAACACTCAAAATTGTAATTCATAAACTAATAAAGGAATAAAAGAATTATCTATGTAATATGGACAAGTAGTGCTTTATAATGAGTGAAGAGTGGTTCAAAACATAAATGGAACCTTGACTTGGGATGAGTTACGAAATTCCTTCCTTGTCATAACCACAACTATGATAATTATAATGGATTAATCTTACCTAGTCAACCCTTAACATTAAAGAGTAAGTCAAGTGAGCATAATTGTCATTAATCCACAAATCCTAGCTAACTTACTAATTACCTTAGTAAAAAGCTAATGTTAGTGGAAACAATAACAACTAACAACCCAAGAATTATCACTAAATGTCGGACATTATGACTCTAGTATTCCATATACTCATTTCCCCAAGTCAAGGAGTGAAAATTTACTCCATAATCAAAATTGGCATTTCATCAAACACATGGTAGGCATATTCACAAACATGGAAAAATTGTAAAACTACTTGAAACTATGAACAACCAATGATCAAAATTAACAAGAGTAGCTCAAACAAACATATAAAAACCACTAAACATCAAATTCATTAACTAAAACTCAAAATTTCAAAAGTGTATATGTAATGATAAAGTGAATTAAAACTATAGGAAAGTGTAGAACAAGTAGTGTAATTCAAGAGAAAATTAAGAAATACTTACAATAGAAACAAGCTAGGATGCAAGATGAAAATTGGAAAATGAAAACTTGTAGATAAACCCTAATTACATCCTAAGAAATTTGAGAGAAAACCTAAGCTAAACTAACCTAAAAACTACCTAAAACTATGACTAAGTGTATTGTGTAGTGTATGGATGTGTTGTATGGTTGTTAGCCCTTCTTTATATGCTTCAGCATCTTCAGTAGTGGGCCAAAAAACCCTCAAAATCGCAAGCCATGTGACTTTTTATTAAAGTCACGCGCAGGGACTTGTGCGTACACACACTTGCTGATTTCCATCTTATGCGTATGCACAGAGTGTTGTGCGTACGCACACTTGGATGTGTGCTTCTCCTTTGTTTTCTTCATGTTTTCTTCTAATTGCATGCTTCTCTTCCACTCTTATCAAGCCATTCGAACCTATTACACCTGAAATCACTCATCAAAATCATCAAGACATCAAATGGAATGAAAGTGGAATAAAATGGATTAAAATAGGCACAAAATAGCATGTTTTCACAATTAGACATAATTTAGAGAGAAAACACAAAAGTATGCTATTTAGGTAAATAAATGTGGGTTTATATGATGAAATTCACTCAATTCATTCAAAAATTTATTGTCAAATATGGATTCATCAAACAGTTAAGAACAAAACTTAAAGAGCTGAGTTAGTGAATTAGAGGAAAATGAACAAATGTGGAATAATGTGAGGATGATTGTGATGATGAATGATAACTAACTATGGTGATGAAAGATGATGATAAGCGAGTTTAAATATTAAAGTATGAGATTGATAATGAGATTGATAATGAGATTGAGAATGGAAAGTGATAATGAAATTGATATCGATAATGATTCTGATTGATATATATATATATATATATATACCTGCCTGGGTAGATGCAGTGGCATTGATCCATTTGCTCTAGGTTTGGTTTGAGTCTCCTGGGATAGATGCAATGGTTCGCCCCCACTTGCTCCTAGTTGAGAATTATATGTGATTTTAAAACTTTATCTCATTTTCGAATTTACCTGGGTAGATGCTGTGGGTCAACTCCACTTGCTCCAAGTTGAGATTTGAGTTTCTGTTGACCTTCCATCGCAAGATGTGGTCAGACACTTAGCATTTCCTGATGGTTCTCCCAATGCATTTGATATATGAATCTGAATTTTATTTGATATTGGTGATGCGCACACGTAGGGACTATCCAAGGTTAGCTACCGGACATATCGGGTTTGGGCGTATAACCGACAGATGAGCTCATTAGCCATATGACAGGTATGCATCATTTGCATTTATGTGTGTTGTTTTCAGGTTTGGTACTACTAACATAAATAACACATATGCTCTTGTGTTATGTTTTCTAGGTACATCCTAAATACAAAAAGAATCAAAATGTTGTGCCTCTTCTTGTACCTTTTTCAAGTACAACCACAACAAAATATCTTTAACCTAATAGTCTCTATTAACTTGTGAAGTCACAATATGGGAATCACTAAAAATTGTGATATCTGTTGCTCTGATTTCACGAGCTAAAGCCGAACATGCAAGTAGAACTTCAAACTTAGCTTGATTGTTTGAGATAGGGAAGTCAAATTTTATATTGGCTTCAATCACCATGTATTCTCTTAGTTAGAATAAGACTGATGACTCCATTTTTAACATTCAAAGGCCCATTCATATAAACTTTCCATCCCATTACTTCGGGAACTGGGTGGGTTCTTTCAGCCAAAAAATCCACCATCGCTTGAGTCTTAGTAGCAGAGCGAGGTTTATAATGAATTTCAAACTGAGACAACTCAATCGACAAGCTTACCATCCAACCTGCCAAGTCTGACTTTTCCAATATATTTTTAATTGGTTGGTCGATTCATATAATGATTAAATAGCTTTGAAAGTATTGACGTACCGAATGTGCTGATGTAAGTAATGAAAAGCTAATATTTCTAACTTTGAATATTTAATTTTAAGTCTTTGAAGGATTTTACTAATGAAATAGATAGGTCATTGATGTTTATTTTTATCCTCTAAAACCAAAGCAAAAGTGACAGTTTCCTCAATTATTGATAAATAAAGATATAGGGGTTTTCTAGGTACTAGTTTCGCTAGGATAGGAAAAGACGATAACAAGTTTTTAAAATGTTGAAAAGCTATTTTACATTCCTCTGTCCAAACAAAATCCACACTTTTTCTCATTAAATTTAAAAATGGCTTCACCTTTTCGGTAGAAGCTCCCAAAATTCTTGACAATGTGGCTAATCAACCTATGAGCGTCTGAACATCTTTGAGGATTTGAGAACTTGACATATCTAATATAGCCTAGCATTTTTTAGGATTAGCTCCCATACTGTTTTGAGTCATCAAACTCTGAAAGTGCATTTTGTTAGGTTAGCCTCATCTGGTGAAGTCAAAGGCAATAAAAAATCTCTTGCAAATTAGTGATCAAGTTGGAATCTTCCCTTGTCTTTATCAACATGTCATCAATGTGGACCTCCATATTTCTTTCGATCTGTTTCTTAAACACTTTGGTCATCAATCTTTGATAAGTGGTCTGTGTATTTTTCAAACCAACTGGTATTACAGTATAACAATATATCCCTTCTAGGGTAATGAAAGCAGTTTTATCTTCATCAGGTGGATACATTAGTATTTGGTTATAACCACTATAAACATCCAAGAAACTTAGTATCCGATATTCCATGGCAGAATCAATTATGTTATCAATGTTAGGTAATGAGAAATAATTCTTTGGGCATGCTTTATTTAAATCCATACAATCAACACATTCGTCATTTATCATTGAATTTTTTCACTATTATAATATTTGATAACTACATTGAATAAGCCAATTCTCTTATAAATGTTGTTGCCTAACCAACTTAAATTCTAGGTCAATAGCAAATTGATGGGATATAAATGTGGGATCTATACATAGCATATCAAAAGATTTCCAAGCGAATAGATCTACATTACCTCTCAAGAAGTTCTATAGTTCTGACTTTAAGGGAAAAGACAAATCCCTATTGATCATAGTACGTTTGTCAGCAATATCCCGAATTTGAAATTTTTTTAAATTTTCATTGGGTTCTTGACTCAGTTTCTCTTGGACTCGAGAATCCAAATCTAGTAGGAAAATTCCAGTGAAATTCTTGGCCTTATATTTCAAGGTTAAACTTGCTTTATTGCAATTGATGGTAGCTATCTAGTCTCCCCGAATAGTGGCTACCCAACCTTCAACTGTTAAATTTCATTACTAAAAAATTGTGTTGAAATGAAAGCGCAGAGGTTGTTGATAGTTTTCCTTCCAAGGATCATATTATATATTGTGGAGTCCTTAAGAACCACAAATTCAGTAGCATGTACAACACGAACATTAGCACTTCCCTCTACTGTGAAGAAAAGGTCTATTGTCTCGTCCGGCTTGATAAAATGATTTCCTAAACCAACAAACCTAGGAAGATGTGGCTTCAAGTGCTGATCCTTCAAACCTAGGGGGTCATAAGCATTCCAAAAAAGTAAATTCGAGTCTGATCCATTGTTAGTTAAGATTCTCTTAACAATGCTATTTTCCAATTTTGCTGTGATCACCAATTGTATCATCATCAAATGTGGCATATTAAAAATCTTCCGTGGTAAATTTCATAGTTGGGATTTTGCTAGATTTTTCCAGATCATTCTTTCCTACAACCATGTTCACTACAACCTCGGTAGTATTATCTTGGGGCCATGTAGGTCTAGTATTTCTAGGATTTCTGGTCTCCCGATCATCATCATCATTATTCCTTCTTGGTGGCCTTACATATTGAACAAACTCGGGCAACTTTCCATCTCGAACTACTTGATCGAAGGCATATTCATATCTATAGAATCTTTAGTTCGGGGACCATAAGACTCGTGATATCACAATATTGTGACTTACTCAAAGAAGCCCTAAGTCGGATCTATCTCGCCTTAGGAAAAATGTCCCTTTATGATACTTGTTGATAAACTTCAGTTAAAGAAGCTACCAAAGGGATGTAAGTTATAACTTTCCAACTCGTGGTGTCGTTGACTTTGGGGTGGACAATTGCCCCAAGCTTCCGACCTTATTAAATGACGGACCCAAGTTTTTCCTTTTAATGGACACCTCCTTTGAAACATCTTCATCCCGCATATATTCCAAGGCGATTTGATAAATTTTCTCCATAGATTTTATATTTTTAGAAGTCAAGTGTCGCCTACAATTGATAGGCAAAATTGTGACTCATACTTTTCACAACTCGAACAATTCCTAGCAATAGCTCCAAAAACTTGGTGCACAATACTATGGTTCATACACATTCTTCACAACTTCACATAACTAACCAGCAAGTGCACTAGGTCGTCCAAGTAATAAACCTTACGTGAGTAAAGGTTGATCCCACAGAGATTGTTGGTATGATGCAAGCTATGGTCATCTTGTAAATCTCAGTCAGGCGTATTCTAATGGTTATAATGGTTTTCGAATATAAAGATAAATAAAGCATAAAATAAAGATAGAGATACTTATGTAATTCATTGTTGGGAATTTCAGATAAGCGCATGAAGATACTGTGTTCCTTCTAAATCTCTACTTTCCTACTGCTTTCATCCAATCATTCTTACTCCTTTCCATGGCAAGCTGTATGTTGGGGGATCACCGTTGTCAATGGCTACCATCCGTCCTCTCAGTAAAAATGGTCCAGGTGCGCTGTCACCGCACGACTAATCATCTGTCGGTTCTCGATCATGTAAGAATATGATTTACTATCCTTTTGCGTTGTCACCACGCCCTACAGTCGCGAGTTTGAAGGTCGTCACAGTCATTCAATCCCTGAATCCTACTCGGAATACCACAGACAAGGTTTAGACTTTCTGAATTCTCAAGAATGCTGCCAATGGATTCTAGCTTATACCACGAAGATTCTGATTAAGGAATTCAAGAGATATTCATTCGAGCTTATTTGCATGTAGAACAAAAGTGGTTGTCAGGCACACGTTCATAAGTGAGAACGGTGATGAGCATCACATAATCATCACATTCATCAGGTTCTTGGGTGCGAATGGATATCTTAGAATAAGAATAAGCGTGAATTGAATAGAAGAATAATAGTACTTTGCATTAATACTCGAGGAACAGCAGAGCTCCACACCTTAATCTATGGTTTGTAGAAACTCCACCGTTGAAAATACATAAGTGATAATGGTTCAAGCATGGCCGAATGGCCAGCCTCCACAAAAGTCTAAGATAGCATAAAACTAATCAAAGATCCCTAGTACAATAGTAAAAAGTTCTATTTATACTAAACTAGCAACTAGGGTTACAGAGATAAGTAATTGATGTAGAAATTCACTTCCGGGGCCCACTTGGTATGTGCTTGGGCTGAGCTTGAGCTTTACACGTGAAGAGGCTTCTCTTAGAGTTAAACGCCAAGTTATAATGTGTTTTTGGCATTTAACTCTGGTTTGTGACGTGTTTCTGGCGTTTTACTCCAAAATGCAACATGGAACTGAGGTTGAACGCCAATTTGCGTCATCTAAACTCGAATAAAGTATGAACTATTATATATTGCTGAAAAGCCCTGGATGTCTACTTTCTAAAACAATTGAGAGCGCGCCATTTGGAGTTCTGTAGCTCTAGAAAATTTATTTTGAGTGCAGGGAGGTCAGAATCCAACAACATCTGTAGTCCTTTTTCAGCCTCCTATTAGATTTTTTGCTCAGGTCCCTCAATTTCAACCAGAAAATACCTGAAATCATAAAGAAACACAAAAACTCATAGTAAAGTCCAGAAATGTGAATTTTGCATAAAAACTAATAAAAACATCCCTAAAAGTAGCTAGATCCTACTAAAAACTACCTAAACACAATGCCAAAAAGCGTATAAATTATCCGCTCATCACAACACCAAACTTAAACTGTTGCTTGTCCTCAAGCAACTGAAAAACAAATAGGATAAAAAGAAGAGAATATACTATAAATCTCAAAATATCAGTGAATATTAGTTCTAATTAGATGAGCGGGACTTGTAGCTTTTTGCTTCTGAACAGTTTTGGCATCTCACTTTATCCTTAAAGTTTAGAATGATTGGCATCCATAGGAACTCAGAGTTCAGGTAGTGTTATTGATTCTCCTAGTTAAGTATGTTGATTCTTGAACACAGCTACTTTTATGAGTCTTGGCCGTGGCCCTAAGCACTTTGTTTTCCAGTATTACCACCGGATACATAAATGCCACAGACATGACTGGGTGAACCTTTTCAGATTGTGACTCAGCTTTGCTAAAGTCCCCAGTTAGAGGTGTCCAGAGCTCTTAAACACACTCTTTTTGCTTTGGATCACGACTTTAACCACTCAGTCTCAAGCTTTTCACTTGGACCTTCAAGACACAAGCACATGGTTAGGGACAGCTTGATTTAGTCGCTTAGGCCTGGATTTTATTTTCTTGGGTCCTCCTATCCATTGATGCTCAAAGCCTTGGATCCTTTCTACCCTTGCCTTTTGGTTTTAAGGGCTATTGGCTTTTTCTGCTTGCTTTTTTCTCTTTCTTTCTTTTTTTTTTGCAAGCTTTGTTATTCACTGCTTTTTCTTGCTTCAGGAATCAATTTTATGATTTTTCAGATCATCAATAACATTTCTCTTTTTTATCATTCTTTCAAGAGCCAACAATTTTAACATTCATAAACAACAAGATAAAAAATATGCACTGTTCAAGCATTCATTCAGAAAATAAAAAGTATTGTCACCACATCAATATAATTAAACTAATTTTAAGGATGAATTCGAAACTCGTGTACTTCTTGTTCTTTTGTATTAAAAACATTTTTCATTTAAGAAAAGTGAAGGATTCATGGAATTATTCATAGCCTTAAGACATAGTTACTAAATACTAACGATCATGTAGTAAAGACTCAAAACATAGACAAACATATAGCATAAAATTAAAAAATAGAGAGATAAGAACAAGGAAGTTAAGGAATGAGTCCACCTTAGTGAGGGTGGCGGCTTCTTCTTGAAGGACCAATGGTGTTCTTGAGCTCCTCTATGTCTCTTCCTTGCCTTTGTTGCTCCTCCCTCATAGCTCTTTGATCTTCTCTAATCTCATTGAGAATGATGGAGTGCTCTTGGTGTTCCACCCTTAATTGGTTTATGTTATGACTCAATCCTTCTAGAGAAGTGTTGAGTTGTTCCCAATAGTTGTTTGGAGGAAAATGCATCCCTTGAGGCATCTTAGGGATTTCTTGATGATGAGCTTCCTCATACGTCTCTTGGGATCCATGAATGGGCTCTCTTGTTTGCTCCATCCTCTTCTTAGTGATGGGCTTGTCCTCTTCAATGAGGATGTCTCCTTCTATGACAACTCTAGCTAAGTTGCATAGATGGCAAATGAGATGAGGAAAAGCTAGCCTTGCCAAGGTGGAGGGTGTTTTGGCTACTTTGTAGAGTTCTAGAGAGATGACTTCATGAACTTTTACTTCCTCTCCAATCATGATGCTATGGATCATGATGGCCCAATCCACAGTTACTTCGGATCGGTTGCTAGTGGGGATGATGGAGCGTTGGATGAACTCCAACCATCCTCTAGCCACAGGCTTAAGGTCCAGTATTCTCAATTGAACCGGCTTGCCTTTTGAGTCTCTTTTCCATTGAACTCCTTCCACACATATGTCCATGAGGAATTGGTCTAACCTTTTATCAAAGTTGACCCTTCTAGTGTAGGGGCATGCGTCTTCTTGCATCATAGGCAAGTTGAACGCCAACCTTACGTTCTCCGGACTGAAATCTAAGCATTTCCCTCGAACCATAGTAAGCCAGTTCTTTGGGTTTGGGTTCATGCTTTGATCATGGTTCTTAGTGATCCATGCGTTTGCATAGAACTCTTAAACCGTTAAGATTCTGACTTGTTGAATGGGATTGGAGAGAACTTCCCATCCTCTTCTTTTAATCTCTTGTCGGATCTCCGGATATTCGCCCTTTTTGAGCTTAAAAGAGACCTCAGGGATCACCTTTTTCTTGGCCACAACTTCATAGAAGTGGTCTTGATGGGCTTTTGAGATGAATCTCTCCAACTTCCATAACTCAGAGGTGGAAGCAATTGCCTTCCCTTTTCTCTTTCTTGAGGTTTCTCTGGCCTTAGGTGCCATCAATGGTTATGAAAAAACAAAAAGCTATGTTTTTACCACACCAAACTTAGAATGTTGCTCGCCCTCGAGCAAAAGAAGAAAGAATAGAAGAAGAAGAAGAAGAAGATATGGAGGAGAGGGAGAGAGGTGTGGGTTTCGCCAAGGGGGAGAAGAGAGGGTAGTGTTGTGTGAAAATGAAGAAGGATAGAGGGGTTTATATAGTGGAGGGAGAGGGGTTTGGGTTCGGTCATTTAGGGTGGGTTTGGGTGGGAAAGAGATTTTGAATTTGAAGGTAGGTATGGTTTATGGGGAAGAGTGGATGGATGTGATTGGTGAAGGGTATAGTGGTATTGGATTGTGTAAAGAAGAGAGAAGTGGGGTAGGTGGGGATCCTATGGGGTCCACAGATCCTGAGGTGATCCTGTGGAGTCCACAGATTTTGAGGTGTCAAGGATTTCTCATCCCTGCATCTTTTAGGCATGTAAAATGCCCTCTGTATGCAATTCTGGCGTTTAACGCCAAACTGCAGCTTGTGTTAAACGCCCATATGTGGCCTATTTCTGGCATTTAACGCCAGCCTGATGCTTGTTTCTGGTGTTAAACGCCAGACAGATGCTTGTTTCTGGCGTTTAAATGCCAGACAGCTCTTTGGTGCACGAAAATTACACTCACACTATGTAATTTTGCACAACTAACCAGCAAGTGCACTGGGTCATCCAAGTAATACCTTACGTGAGTAAGGGTCGAATCCCACGAAGATTGTTGGCTTGAAGCAAGGTATGGTTATCTTATTATTCTCAGTCAGGATACCAATAGGGTTCTTTAGTTTCAATTGAAAAAAGTGAAAGGGCATAAAATAAGTAATTGTTACTCAATAATGGAGAATATGTTGGAGTTTTGGAGATGCTTTGTCTTCTGAATTCCTGTAACATAATGCTTTCTCACTTTCAAACATGCAAGGCTCCTTCCATGGCAAGCTGTATATAGGATGTCATCGTTGTCAATGGCTACTTCCCATCCTCTCAGTGAAAATGGTCCAAATGCTCTGTCATAGCATGGCTAATCATCTGTTGGTTCTAGATCATGTCGGAATAGGATCTATTGATCCTTTTGCGTCTCTCACTACGCCCAACACTCGCGAGTTTGACGCTTGTCGCAGTCATCCAATCCTTGAATCCTACTCGGAATACCACATACAAGGTTTAGACCTTCCGGATTTTCAAGGATGCTGCCAATGGATTCTAGCTTATACCACGAAGATTCTGATTAAGGAATCTAAGATATACTCATTCAATCTAATGTAGAATGGAGGTGGTTGTCAGGCACACGTTCATGGGTTGAGAATGGTGATGAGTGTCACGGATCATCACCTTCTTCATATTGAAGTGCGAATGAACATCTTAGACAGGAACAAGCGTGTTTGAATAGAAAACAGAAATAATTGCATTAATTCATTGAGACGCTGCAGAGCTCCTCACCCCCAACAATGGAGTTTAGAGACTCATGCCATCAAAAAGTATAGAGTTCAGATCTAAAATGTCATGAGCTCTAAAATAAGTCTCTAAAAGTTCTTTAAATACTAAACTGGTAACCTAGGTTTACAAAAAATGAGTAAACTAAGATAGATGGTGTAGAAATCCACTTATGGGGCCTACTTGGTGTGTGTTGGGGCTGAGACTTCAGCTTCTCACGTGCCTGGGCTGTTTCTGGAGTTAAACGCCAGGTTGTAACCTGTTTCTGGCATTTAACTCTAACTTGCAACCTGTTTCTGGCGCTAAACGCCAGAATACAAGATGGAACTGGCGTTAAACACCAGTTTATGTCATTTATCTTCGCGCAAAGTATAGACTATTATATATTGATAAAAAACCCTGGATTTCTACTTTCCAACCCAATTGAGAGCGTGCCAATTAGACTCTTGTAGCTCCAAAAAATCCATTCCGAGTGCAGGGAGGTCAGAATCCAACAACATCAGCAGTCCTTTTTCAGCCTGAATCAGATTTTTGCTCAGCTCCCTCAATTTCAGCCAGAAGCAAACTGGAACTGTTGAACTGTTGCTTATCCCCAAGCAACTAGATAAATAAAATAGGATAAAAAGAAATCAAGAAGCAATAGTATCTCAGAGATTTAAGTGAAGCTCAGATTCTAATTAGATGAGCGGGGCTAGTAGCTTTTTGCTTCCAAACAGTTTTGGCATCTCACTTTATCCTTTGAAATTCAGAATGATTGGCATCCATAGGAACTCAGAATTCAGATAGTATTATTGATTCTCCTAGTTTAGTATGTTGATTCTTGAACACAACTACTTGATGAGTCTTGGCCGTGGCCCTAAGCACTTTGTTTTCCAGTATTACCACCTGATACATAAATGCCACAGACACATAACTGGGTGAACCTTTTCAGATTGTGACTTAGCTTTGCTAAAGACCCCAATTAGAGGTGTCCAGAGTTCTTAAGCACACTCTTTTGCCTTGGATCACGACTTTAACCACTCAGTCTCAAGTTTTTCACTTGGACCTACATGCCACACGCACATGGTTAGGGACAGCTTGATTTAGCCGCTTACGCCTGGATTTATTTCCTTGGGCCCTCCTATCCATTGATGCTCAAAGCCTTGGATCCTTTTCACCCTTGCCTTTTGGTTTAAAGGGCTATTGGCTTTTACTACCTCTTTTGCTTTTTTTTCACTGCTTTTTCTTGCTTCAAGAATCAATTTCATGATTTTTCAGATCAGCAATAATATTTCTCTTGTTCATCATTCTTTCAGGAGCCAACAATTTTAACATTCATAAAATTCAATATAAAAAATATGCACTGTTCAAGCATTCATTCAGAAGACAAAAAGTATTGGCACCACATATAAATAATTAGAATTTTCCTTATTAAGAACTCGAAAAAATATTGCCTTTTTATTCTAAAAATCTACTATTTTATTCATGTTTGATGATGATGAGAAAAATAAATTATAGCTTAATTGGAGATAAAATCACAATAGAGATACTAATTACTACTACTTCATATATAACTTCTAGGGTAAATTCCTAATAAAAACAATTATCACAGAGTTAAAACTAAGACTAGGACTCAACAACCTTTATTTTGGGAGGTGGATGCTTCTTTAATCTGTGGGGTGCTTGGCCCTTCAAGAGACAGCTTCTGACGCTTTAGTTTCCTCAGTTCACGCCCATGTTCTTCTTGATCCTTAAGCAGTTTGCAAAGCATGCTATTTTGATTTTGCTGTTCTTCCTTTAGTTGCTCCATAGCTTCTTTGAAATTGGTGACAGATGCTTCAAGGCACTCCCAGTATTCAATTTGAGGGATTTTCGGGAGGAACTCCTGTGCTCTCCTCTTGATGGGGTCGTCCTGCACCTGTTGTCCCTCCATTGACTTTTTGGTGATTGGTCTCTCAACTGAGATATACTCAGTTACTCCCATCTTCACCCCAGCATCTTTACATAGCATAGAAATTAAGCTTGGATAAGCCAATTTGGCATCTTTGGAGTTCTTGTTTGCAATTATGTAAAGTTCACACGAAATCAGCTGATGAACTTCCACTTCTTTTCCCAACATAATGCAATGGATCATTACTGCTCTTTTAATGGTGACTTCAGAGCGGTTGCTAGTGGGCAGTATAGAATGCCCAATGAAGTCCAGCCAGCCTCTGGCGACTGGTTTGAGATCATCTCTCTTGAGTTGATTTGGGACACCCTTTGTGCTGGTTGTCCACTTGGTTCCAGGGAGGCATATGTCCTCTAGAATCTTGTCCAAGCCCTTATTTGTTCTCATCATTCTCCTAATAAAGGAGTCTGGGTCATCTTTCAACTGAGATAGCTTAAAGATCTCCCTGATTTTGTCAGGGTGGATGTGAACAATCTTTCCTTTGACCAAGTCCGATAGTCATAGAGGGCAGTTCCAGATATTCTCTGCCTGTCTGTTTGCCAGAGATTAGAATAGAATTCCTGAACCATGTTTCTTCCCACCTTTGTTTCAGGATTAGCTAGGATTTCCCAGCTCCTGTTTCGAATTTGCTCTTGGATCTCCAGATATTCATCTTCTTTCAGATCGAATTTAACTTTTGGGATCACTGATCTTAGACCCATTATTTTGTAGTAATGGTCTGAATGTTCTTTGGTTAAGAACTTCCCTTGATTCCAAAGTGGTTTTGGAATATTCTCTTTCTTGCCTCTTGGAGTGGTTTGCTTTCCCTTAGGAGCCATAATCTTAGTGGGTATGGCTTAGTGATCACGGATAAACACACCAAACTTAGAGGTTTGCTTGTCCTCAAGCAAAAGAAAGGAAATGAGAGGGATAGAAGGAGAGCTAATTTTGAATGGTGGGTGAAAGGAGGGAGGCCGAATGTGAGCCTAGAATTAAACAGCAGAACTTTCTGCCGTGGCTCAAAGACTCTGGATGACATCTTCTTGTCATGCCATCTTTTTGCTTTCTATTTGTAAATTTTTGCATTTCGAAAGCATTGAGTCTGAATTACTCTAGCTCATTTAACTGGAGCAATCATTTTTCTCCAACTAACTTGGCATCAAGGTTTAGGAATCTAGTTGCCCAATAGGCCTTATGTTCTAGTTCCACTGGCAAGTGACAGGCTTTTCCATACACAAGCTGGTTTGGAGAAGTTCCTATAGGAGTCTTAAATGCTGTTTTGTATGCCCACAGAGCATCATCCAAGCTTCTTGCCCAATCCCTTCTACAGTTAATCACAGTCTGTTCCAGCATTCTTTTAAGTTCTCTATTAGAGACTTCAGCTTGCCCATTTGTCTGTGGATGATATGGAGTAGCTACCCTGTGGCTAACTCCATATCAAACCAAAGCAGAGTAAAGCTGTTTATTACTGAAATGAGTGCCCCCATCACTAATTAGTACTCTAGGGATACCAAATCTGCTGAAGATATATTTCTGGAGGAATTTCAGCACTGTCTTAGTATCATTAGTGGGTGTTGCAATAGCTTCCACCCATTTGGATACATAATCCACTGCCACTAGAATATAAGTGTTTGAGTATGATGGCGGGAAAGGCCCCATGAAGTCAATACCCCATACATCAAATAACTTAATCTCCAAATCCCTTGTTGAGGCATGGCATAACTGTGAGGCAGATTGCCAGATCTTTGGCAACTGTCATAATTAAGTACAAACACTCGGGAGTCTTTATAGAGAGTAGGCCAGTAGAAGCCACATTGGAGGACTCTTGTGGCTGTTCGCTCACTTCTAAAATGTCCTCCAAACTGTGATCCATGGTAGTGCCAGAGGATCTTCTGTGCTTCTTCTTTAGGCACACATCTATAGATTACTCCGTCTGCACATCTCTTGAAGAGATATGGTTCATCCCAAAGATAGTACTTTGCATTTGTAATCAATTTCTTTGATTGCTGCCTACTGTACTCTTTGGGTATGAATCTCACTGCCTTGTAGTTTGCAATATCTGCGAACCATGGCACTTCCTGGATGGCAAAGAGGTGCTCATCCGAAAAGTTTTCAAAGATCTCAATAAGTGGGAGGGACGCCCTTCTACTGGTTCTATTCGGGACAGGTGATCTGCTACTTAGTTCTCTGTCCCTTTTCTGTCTCTTATTTCTATATCAAACTCCTGCAGAAGCAACACCTATCTGATGAGTCTGGGTTTTGAATCCTACTTTGTGAGTAGATATTTAAGAGCAGCATGGTCAGTGTACACAATCACTTTTGATCCTACTAAATAAAATCTGAACTTGTCAATGGCGTAAACCACTGCAAGTAACTCTTTTTCTGTGGTTGTGTAGTTCTTCTGTGCGTCATTTAAAACACGACTGGCATAGTAAATGACGTGTAGAAGCTTGTCATGCCTTTGTCCCAACACTACACCAATGGCATGGTCACTGGCATCACACATCAGTTCAAATGGTAATGTCCAGTCTGGTGCAGAGATGACTGGTGTTGTGACCAGCTTAACTTTCAGAGTCTCAAATGCCTACAGACACTCCTTATCAAAGATAAATGGCATATCAGCAGCTAGTAGATTACTCAGAGGTTTGGTGATTTTTGAAAAATTTTTTTTAAACCTCTTATAGAATCCTACATGCCCCAGAAAGCTTCTGATTGCCTTAACATTGGCAGGTGGTGGTAATTTTTCAATTACCTCTACCTTAGCTTGATCCACCTCTATTCCCTTGTTCGAAATTTTGTGCCCAAGGACAATTCCTTCAGTCACCATAAAGTGACATTTTTCCCAGTTTAAAACCAGGTTAGTCTCTTGGCACCTCTTTAGAACAAGTGCTAGATGGTCAAGACAGGAGCTGAATGAGTCTCCAAATACTGAAAAGTCATCCATGAAGACTTCCAGAAATTTTTCCACCATATCAGAGAAAATAGAGAGCATGCACCTTTGAAAGGTTGCAGGTGCATTGCACAGGCCAAATGGCATGCTTCTATATGTAAATACTCCGGATGGACATGTGAATGCTGTTTTCTCTTGATCCTGGGGATCTACTGCAATTTGATTATAACCTGAATATCCATCCAGAAAGTAGTAGTATTCATGACCTGCCAGTCTTTCTAGCATCTGGTCTATGAATGGTAAAAGAAAATGATTCCTTCTGGTGGCTGTATTGAGTCTTCTATAATCAATACACATACGTCACCCTGTGACTGTTCTTGTAGGAACCAGTTCATTTTTTTTATTATGAACCACTGTCATACCATCCTTCTTAGGGACGACTTGGACAGGGCTTACTCAGGGGCTATCAGAAATAGGATAAATAATCCCAGCCTCTTGTAATTTAGTGACCTCCTTCTGCACCACCTCCTTCATGGCTGGATTTAGCCGCCTCTGTGGTTGAACGACTGGCCAAGCGTCACCCTCCAATAGGATCTTGTACATGCATCTGGCTGAGCTAATGCCCTTAAGATCATTGATGGACCACCCAAGAGCTATCTTGTGGGTCCTTAGCACTTGAATTAATGCTTCCTTTTCCTGTGGCTCTAAGGTAGAACTTATGATTACAAGAAAGGTATCACCTTCTCCCAGAAATGCATATTTCAGGGATGGTGGTAATGGTTTGAGCTCGGGTTTAGGAGGTTTCTCCTCTTCCTGAGGGATTTTCAGAGGTTCTATTATTTTCTCTGGTTTCTCCAGATCAGGCTGAGCATCTTTAAAGATATCCTCTAGCTCTGATTCGAGACTCTCAGTCATATTGACCTCTTTTACCAGAGAGTCAACAATATCAATGCTCATGCAGTCGTTTGGGGTGTCTGGATGCTGCATAGCTTTGACAACATTCAACTTAAACTCATCCTCATTGACTCTCAGTATCACTTCCCCTTTTAGGATGTCAATGAGGGTTCGTCCAGTTGCTAGGAAAGGTCTTCCTAGAATGAGAGTTGCACTCTTGTGCTCCTCCATTTCCAGCACCACAAAGTCAGTGGGAAAGGCAAATGGCCCAACCTTGACAATTATGTCTTCAATCACGCCTGATGGGTATTTAATGGAGCCATCAGCAAGTTGGAGACATATCCGGGTCGGTTTGACTTCTTCAGTCAAACCAAGCTTTCTGATAGTAGATGCAGGTATTAGGTTGATACTTGCCCCTAGGTCACATAGAGCTTGCTTGGTACAAGTACCCTCTAGTGTGCATGGTATCATAAAGCTTTTGGGATCTTTAAGCTTCTCAGGTAAGCTTTTTAGAATGACTGCACTGCATTCTTCAGTGAGGTAAACTTTTTCAGTTTTCCTCCAATCCTTCTTATGACTTAAGATCTCTTTCATGAACTTAGCATAAGAGGGTATTTGCTCAAGTTCCTCTGCAAACGGAATCTTTATTTTAAGAGTCCTGAGATAGTCTGCAAAGCGGGCAAATTGTTTATCCTGTTTCGCTTGACGGAGTTTCTGAGGATAAGGCATTTTGACTTTGTATTCCTCAACCTTAGTTACTGCAGGTTTACTACCTACAGATGTGGTTTGAGAAGCCTTTTTAGAGGGGTTGCTATCAGCACTTGTATGTGTTTGATCCCCCACTGGCGTTTGAATGCCAGGGGTGGAAGCTAGAGTGGCGTTAGACGCCAACTCCTTACCTATTTCTGGCGTCTGAACACCAGAACTGTGTTTCCTTTAGGCATTCAACGCCAATTCCTTGCCTGTTTCTAGCGTTGAACGCCAGGACTGAGCATGGGTTAGGCGTTCAACGCCAGCTCTCCACCCTTTTTCTGGCATTTGAGCGCCAAAATTATTCCTCTCTGGGCTCTGACTGTCCTCAGAGAGATTTTGGGTAGCAGTTTGTTCATTTCTTAGCTTCCTGCTGCCTTGAAGTGAGGTATTTAATGTTTTCCCACTTCTTAATTGAACTGCTTGGCACTCTTCTGTTATTTATTTTGATAACTGCTGTTCTGTTTGCTTTAGCTGCACTTCCATATTCATATTAGCCATTCTTGTCTCTTGTAGTATCTCCTTGAATTCGGCTAGCTGTTTTGTTAGAAAATCTAATTGCTTATTGAATTCAGTAACTTGTTCTGCAAGACTTAGTTCAGCAGTTACTGTTTTAGCCTCTTCTTTCATGGAAGGTTCACTGCTTAGGTACAGATGCTGATTTCTCGCAACTGTATCAATGAGTTCTTGAGCTTATTCAATTGTCTTTCTCATGTGTATAGATCCACCAGCTGAGTGGTCTAAAGAAATCTGAGCTTTCTCTATAAGCCCATAATAGAAGATGTCTAACTGCACCCACTCTGAAAACATTTCAGAGGGGCATTTTTTTAGTATCTCTCTGTATCTCTCCCATGCATCATAAAGAGATTCATTATCTCCTTGTTTAAAGCCTTGAATGCTCAGCCTTAGCTGTGTCATCCGTTTTGGAGGGAAATATTGATTTAAGAATTTTTCTGATAGCTGTTTCCATGTCCTTATGCTAGCCTTAGGTTGGTTATTTAACCACCTCTTAGCTTGGTCTTTTACAGCAAATGGAAACAGTAACAATCTGTAGAAACTGTGTCAGCAATTTGTAAAAACTGTGCTAGAAACTCTGTAGGTTCTTCTTGTGGAAGACCGGAATACTGTTAACTTTGCTGCACCATGATAATGAGCTGAGGATTCAACTCAAAACTACTGACTCCGATGGAGGGTACACAGATACTACTCCCATATGAAGCAGTAATGGGGTTAGCATATGACCCCAGAGTCCTTCTGGACTGTTCATTTCCACTTAGGTCCATGATGGAGAAAGGGAGATGATGTGGATTTATTTTATTTATTTTAGTATAAAAAATAATTTTTGAAATAATAAAATAAAATAAAATAAAAACTAAAATAAAAAATAAAAATAAAATTTAAAAAATATTTTAAAATTTTTCAAAAAAAATGAGGAGAGAAAAAGTGGTTAGGATATTTTTGAAAAAAATGTGATTTTTTTTTTAAAAAATCTTAAAAGGATAAGATTTTGAAAATTTTTGAAATTGAAATCTGAATTTTTATAGAAAATTTTGAAAAATTTGCTTAAAAATAGTTAGAAAAGAAATTTTTTTATTTTTGAATTTTATGATGAAAGAGAAAAACACACAAAAGACACAAGACTTAAAATTTTTAGATCTAATGTTCCTTGCTTTCGAAAATTTTGGAGGAAAAATACCAAGGAACACCAAACTTAAAAATTTTAAGATCAAAACATAAAGAAGACTCAAGAACACTTTGAAGATTCACAAGAACAACAAGAACAAAAGAAAGAACACCAAACTTAAAATTTTTTTGAAAACCAAATTAAATTTTTGAAAATTAAAGAAAATTAACAAGAGAACACCAAACTTAAAGTTTGGCACAAGACTCAATCAAAAAAAAATTATTTTTGAAAAAATTTTAAAAAGAAGATACCCAATTGCCAAGAACATAAGCCACTGTTCTAGCCAACTGAGCTATAAATTTAACGTGTTTTAAAAAGGTAATTAATAAATAAAAAATTTTTTGAAAACTAAAAATTTGAAAAAGCACAAGAAAAACAAGAAAAGACACAAAACAAGACAAACCAAAGATCAAACAAGAAAAATTGACAAGAACAATATAAAGATCAAGGAAAAATAAGAACACGCAATTCAAAAAATTGAGAGACAAAGAAAAGCATGCAATTGACACCAAACTTAGAACATGACACTAAACTCATAAAAAAACGAAAATTCAATTAAAGAAAAATAATATTTTTGAAAAAGTTTTAAAAGAAATAATAGAAGATGCAATCTTAGTGACTCTAAACCAAAAAGACAAATTTTTCCTAATCTAAGTAATAAGAATCACCGTCAGTTGTTCAAACTCAAACAATCCCCGGCGACGGCACCAAAAACTTGGTGCACAAAAATTACACTCACACTATGTAATTCCGCACAACTAACCAGCAAGTGCACTGGGTCGTCCAAGTAAACCTTACGTGAGTAAGGGTCGAATCCCACGGAGATTGTTGGCTTGAAGCAAGCTATTGTTATCTTATTATTCTCAGTCAGGATACCAATAGGGTTCTCTAGTTTCAATTGAAAAAAGTGAAAGGGCATAAAATAAGTAATTGTTACTCAATGATGGAGAATATGTTCGAGTTTTGGAGATGCTTTGTCTTCTGAATTCCTGTAATATAATGCTTTCTCACTTTCAAACATGCAAGGCTCTTTCCACGGCAAGCTGTATGTAGGGCGTCACCGTTATCAATGGCTACTTCCCATCCTCTCAGTGAAAATGGTCCAAATGCTCTGTCACAGCACGGCTAATCATCTGTTGGTTCTCGATCATGTCGGAATAGGATCCATTGATCCTTTTGCGTCTGTCACTATGCCCAACAGTCGTGAGTTTGAAGCTCGTCACAGTCATCCAATTCTTGAATCCTACTCGGAATATGATGAGCGGATAATTTGTATGCTTTTTGGCATTGTTTTTAGTATGTTTTTAGTATCTTTTAGTTAGTTTTTAGTATATTTTTATTAGTTTTTAATTAAAATTCACTTTTCTGGACTTTACTATGAGTTTGTGTGTTTTTCTGTGATTTCAGGTATTTTCTGGCTGAAATTGAGGGATCTGAGCAAAAATCTGATCCAGAGACTCAAAAGGACTGCAGATGCTGTTGGATTCTGACCTCCCTGCACTCGAAGTGGATTTTCTGGAGCTACAGAAACCCAATTGGCGCGCTCTCAACGGCGTTGGAAAGCAGACATCCTGGGCTTTCCAGCAATATATAATAGTCTATACTTTGCCCAAGATTTGATGGCCCAAACCGGCGTTCAAAGTCACCTCAAGAAATTCCAGCGTTAAACGCCGGAACTGGCACCTAATTGGGAGTTAAACGCCCAAACTGGCACTAAAGCTGGCGTTTAACTCCAAGGAGAGTCTCTACACGAAAATGCTTCATTTGCTCAGCCCAAGCACACACCAAGTGGGCCCGGAAGTGGATTTTTATGTCATTTACTCATCTCTGTACACCCTAGGCTACTAGTTCTCTATATATAGGACTTTTTACTATTGTATTAAAGACTTTTCGATCATGTTTTGATGATTGAACCCTCTTTGGGGAGGCTGGCCATTCGGCCATGCCTAGACCTTGTTCTTATGTATTTTCAACGGTGGAGTTTCTACACACCATAGATTAAGGTGTGGAGCTCTGCTGTACCTCGAGTATTAATGCAATTACTATTGTTCTTCCATTCAATTCCGCTTGTTCTTTACCCAAGATATCACTTGTTCTTCAACATGATGAAGGTGATGATTGACGCCCATCACCATTCTCACTCATGAACAAGGTGACTGACAACCATTCTTGTTCTACAAGCATCCAAGGCTTAGTGAATATCTCTTGGATTCCCGATTGCACGATGCATGGTGATCGCCTGACAACCGAGTGCTCGCCTGACAAACGAGCCAACCATTCCGTGAGATCAGAGTCTTCGTGGTATAGGCAGGACTTGATGGCAGCATTCAAGAGAATCCGGAAGGTCTAACCTTGTCTGTGGTATTCTGAGTAGGATTCAATGATTGAATGACTGTGACGTGCTTCAAACCTGTAACCTACTGGGCGTTAGTGACAGACGCAAAAGAGGGATTCTATTCCGGTAGGGGAGGGAACCAAACCGGTGATTGGCAGTACTGTGACAGAGTGCGTGCATTAGCTTTCACTGCGAGGATGGGAGGTAGCTGCTGACAACAGTGAAACCCTACACGAGCTTGCCATGGAAAGGAGTAAGAAGGATTGGATGAAGGCAGTAGGAAAGCAGAGAGACGGAAGGGAAGGCATCTTCATACACTTGTCTGAAGCTCTTACACCGATGATATGCATAAGTATCACTATCTTTATCTTTTATATTATTTTCGTTCATCATATATATTTGAGTTTGCCTGACTAAGATTTACAAGATGACCATAGCTTGCTTCAATGCTAACAATCTCCGTGGGATCGACCCTTACTCACGTAAGGTATTACTTGGACGACCCAGTGCACTTGCTGGTTAGTTGTGCGAAGTTGTGTAATGCCATGGAATTGAACCACCAAGTTTTGGAGTTCATGACCAGGGATTATGAGAGTTGTGAAAAGTATTGTTCACAATTTCGCGCTACCAAGTTTTTGGCGCCGTTGCGGGGATTGTTCAAGTTTTGAGCAAGCTTTTGGTAACAATGCCTGGGATTGTTCTAGTTTGGACAACTGACGGTTCATCTTGTTGCTTAGATTAGGTATTTATTTTTTTCGAAATTCTTGAAGATGAATTCTAGAGTTTCATGATGATTTGTTGAAATTTGGCTGGCTGAGAAGCCATGTCTAATCTGATTGGACCGAGGTTTCAACTTATCACCACAAGAGCTTGTTGATTTTCATCAATTTTGCTTTTGGAGCAGTGATCTGCTAAGGCTTGGCTGACCTTTGGTCATGTCTAGTGTTTTGGACCGAAGCTTTCTTTGAAAGCTTGGCTGGCTGTGAAGCCATGTCTAATTCCTGGACCGGAGTCTTAGACTAGCATTGCACTGATTCCTGGAATTCTCATTAAGAATTTTGATACCTTTTCCCACTTAATTTTCGAAAAACACAAAAAAAAAATTTACAAAATCATAAAAAACCCAAAAATATTTGATGTTTCTCGCTTGAGTCTAGAGTCTCATCTTAAGTTTGGTGTCAAATGCATGCTTTTGTTACATTTTTCGAATCCATGCATATATTTCTTTGTTTTGATCTTTGAATTCTTTTGGCTTGAGTATTTATGTGTCTCATATAGTGTCAGTAGTACACAGACTGCTAAGTTTGGTGTCTTGCATGCATTGTTATTTGATTCTTGTTGCATTTTGATTATTGAAAATCCAAAAATATTTTTAATTTGTGTCTTTTCAAGTCAATAATACAAAGAATTGAAGATTCAGAACATACTGCAGAGGAATTATACAGAAAAAGCGGAGCATTCAAAAATGCCCAGTGAAGAAGGCAGACTGGCGTTTAAACGCCAGCCAGGGTACCTGGTTGGGCGTTTAACGCCCAAAAAGGTAGCATTTTGGGCGTTAAACGCCAGAATGTATACCATTCTGGGCGTTTAACGCCAGGATGGTGCTAGGGGGAAGATTTTGTTTTCAAATCAATTTTTTTTTCAAGTTTTTAAAGTTTTTCAAAATCAAATCTTTTTCAAATCATATCTTTTCAATCAAATGTTTTCAAAATCAATTTCTTTCCTTTTTCAAAGATACTTACTAACAATTAATGATTTGATTGAACATTTTTTGCCTTTTCTGTTAAGGAAGGTTTTATGCTTGAATCATATCTTTTCTTGTTAGGCAAGTCATTAATTTTTAAAATCATATCTTTTCAAATTGTTTTCAAATCATATCTTTTAAAATTGTTTTCAAATCATATCTTTTCAATTACATCTTTTTAAAACCAATCATATCTTCTTAACCACATCTTCTTCAAAATAGTTTTCAATCAAATCCTTTAATTTCTAATTTCAAAATCTTTTCAAAAATCACTTGATTCTTTTCCACTTTGAATTTTCGAAAATTATCAAACAGTTTTTCAAAATGTTTTCAAACTTTTTAATTTAATTTTCGAAAATTCTCTTCCCTCCTTCCCACATCCTTCTATTTATGGACTAACACTATCCCTTAATGCAAAATTCGAACTCCATCTTCTTGGACAAGTTCGAATTTTCTACTTCTGTTTTCTACCTTTCTTTTCCTCTGACACCTCAAGGAATCTCTATACTGTGACATAGAGGATTCCATATTTTCTTGTTCTCTTCTCTTTCATATGAGCAGGAACAAAGACAAAGGCATTCTTGTTGAAGCTGACCCTGAACCTGAAAGGACCTTGAAGAGAAAGCTAAGAGAAGCCAAAACACAACTCTCTTTAGAGGACCTGACCGAATTCTTCAAAGAAGAAAAACACATGGCAGCCGAAAATAACAACAATGCCAACAATGCAAGGAAGGTGCTGGGTGACTTCACTGCACCTACTCCCGACTTCTATGGGAAAAGCATCTCTATCCCTGCCATTGGAGCAAACAACTTTGAGCTTAAACCTCAATTAGTTTCTCTAATGCAACAGAATTGCAAGTTCCATGGACTTCCAATGGAAGATCCTCATCAGTTCTTAGCTGAATTCTTGCAAATCTGTGACACAGTCAAGACTAATGGGGTAGACCCTGAGGTCTATAGACTGATGCTATTCCCTTTTGCTGTAAGAGACAGAGCTAGAATATGGTTGGACTCTCAACCTAAAGAAAGCCTGGACTCTTGGGAAAAGCTAGTCAATGCCTTCTTGGCAAAGTTCTTTCCACCACAAAGATGGAGTAAGCTTAGAGTGGAAGTCCAAACCTTCAGACAGAAGGATGGAGAATCCCTCTATGAAGCTTGGGAAAGATACAAACAATTAATCAGAAGATGTCCCTCAGACATGCTTTCTGAATGGAGCATCATAGGTATTTTCTATGATGGTCTCTCTGAACTATCCAAGATGTCTTTGGATAGCTCTACTGGAGGATCTCTTCATCTGAAGAAGACGCCTGCAGAAGCTCAAGAACTAATTGAAATGGTTGCAAATAACCAATTCATGTACACTTCTGAAAGAAATCCTGTGAACAATGGGACTAGTCAGAAGAAAGGAGTTCTTGAGATTGACACTCTGAATGCCATATTGGCTCAGAACAAGATATTGACCCAACAAGTCAATCTAATTTCTCAAAGTCTGTCCGGAATGCAAAATGCACCTGGCAGTACTAAGGAAGCTCCATCTGAGGAAGAAGCTTATGATCCTGAGAACCCTTCAATGGAAGAGGTGAATTACCTAGGAGAACCCTATGGAAACACCTATAATTCTTCATGGAGAAATCACCCAAATTTCTCATGGAAGAATCAAGAGAGACCTCAACAAGGTTTCAATAACAATAATGGTGGAAGAAACAGGTTTAGCAATGGCAAGCCTTTTCCATCATCTTCTCAGCAACAGACAGAGAGTTCTAAGCAGAGTACTTCTGACTTAGCAACAATGGTCTCTGATCTAATCAAAACCACTCAAAGTTTCATGAATGAAACAAGGTCCTCCATTAGAAATTTGGAAGGACAAGTGGGACAGCTGAGCAAGAAAATTACTGAACTCCCTCCTAGTACTCTCTCAAGTAATACAGAAGAAAATCCAAAAGGAGAGTGCAAAGCCATAGACATGGCCGAATATGGAGAGGAAAGAGAGGAGGAGGACGCCACTGAGGAAGACCTCAGTGGGCGTGTACCAATCTCCTCTGAGTTCCTCAATGAGGAACAATGGGAATCTGAGGCTCAGATTGAGACCATAGAGATTCCATTGGACTTACTTCTGCCTTTCATGAGCTCTGATGAGTATTCTTCCTCTGAAGAGGATGAGTATGTCACTGAAGAGCAAGTTGCTAAATACCTTGGAGCAATCATGAAACTAAATGACAAGTTATTTGGAAATGAGACTTGGGAGGATGAACCTCCCTTGCTCACCAAAGAACTGGATGACTTGTCTAGGCAGAAACTGCCTCAAAAGAGGCAGGATCCTGGGAAGTTTTCTATACCTTGTACCATAGGCACCATGACCTTCAAGAAGGCCTTGTGTGACTTAGGGTCAAGTGTAAACCTCATGCCCCTCTCTGTAATGGAGAAATTAGGGATCTTTGAGGTGCAAGCTGCAAGAATCTCATTAGAGATGGCAAACAATTCAAGAAAACAAGCTCATGGACTTGTAGAGAATGTTTTGGTGAAGATTGAAGACCATTACATCCCTACTGATTTCATAGTCCTGGAGACTGGGAAGTGCATGGATGAACCCATCATCCTTGGCAGACCCTTCCTAGCCACAGCAAAGGCTGTGATTGATGTTGATAGAGGAGAGTTGATCATTCAAGTGAATGAAGAATCCTTGGTGTTTAAGGCCCAAGGACATCCCTCTATCATCATGGAGAGGAAGCATGAAGAGCTTCTCTCAAAACAGAACCAAGCAGAGCCCCCACAGTCAAACTCTAAGTTTGGTGTTGGGAGGCCACAACCAAACTCTAAGTTTGGTGTTGAACCCCCACATTCAAACTCTAAGTTTGGTGTTGGGAGGTTCCAACACGGTTCTGAGTATTTCTGAGGCTCCATGAGAGTCCTCTGTCAAGCTAATGACATTAAAGAAGCGCTTGTTGGGAGGCAACCCAATGTTTTATAGTTAACTATTTTCTTTTGTTATTTTATCTTTTTTGTAGGTTGATGATCATAAGAAGTCACAAAAACAATGAAAAAAGCAAAAACAGAATGAAAAACAGAAAGAAAAATAGCACACCCTGGAGGAGAAGAAGCTGGCGTTCAAACGCCAGTAATGCTAGCTGTTGGGCGTTTAACGCCCAGTCTGGCACCATTCTGGGCGTCTAACGCCAGAAAAGGGCACCAGACTGGCGTTAAACGCCAGTAAAGGGCAACAACCTGGCATTAAACACCAGGAATGGGCACCAGCCCGGCGTTTAACGCCAGAAATAGCTCAAAACGTGATTTTGAGCAACATTTGGTGCAGGGATGACTTTTCCTTGACACCACAGGATCTGTGGACCCCACAGGACCCCACCATCACTCTCTCTCTTCTTCCCCCATTCACCAATCACCTCAATACCTCTTTCCCAAAAACCCTTCACCTATCAAATCCCATCTTTCTCTTCACCACTCACATCCATCCTTCATAAATCCCCACCAACCTCACCCTTCAAATTCAAACCACTTTCCCTCCCAAACCCACCCATAATGGCCGAACCATTAACCCCCCTCTCTCCTATATATACCCTTCTTCAACCCTTCATTTTCACACAACCTAAACACCCCTTCTTTCCCTTCTTGACCGAACACACCACCTTCTCCCTCTTCCTCATTTCTTCTTCTTCTACTCTCTTCTTTCTTCTTTTGCTCGAGGACGAGCAAACATTTTAAGTTTGGTGTGGTAAAAGCGTTGCTTTTTCGTTTTTCCATAACCATTTATGGCATCCAAGGTCAGAGAAACCTCTAGAAAGAGGAAAGGGAAGGCAAAAGCTTCCACCTCCGAGTCATGGGAGATGGATAGATTCCTCTCAAGGGTGCATCAAGACCACTTCTATGAAGTTGTGGCCTTGAAGAAGGTGATCCCCGAGGTCCCCTTTTCACTCAAAAAGGGTGAATATCCGGAGATCCGCCATGAGATCCGAAGAAGAGGTTGGGAAGTACTCACCAACCCCATTCAACAAGTCGAAATCTTGATGGTTCAAGAGTTCTATGCCAATGCATGGATCACCAAGAACCATGACCAAAGTGTGAACCCGAATCCAAAGGATTATCTCACTATGGTTCGGGGGAAATACTTGGATTTTAGTCCGGAGAGTGTGAGGGTGGCGTTCAACTTGCCTCTGATGCAAGGAGATGAGCATCCTTACACTAGAAGGGTCAACTTTGATCAAAGGTTGGACCAAGTCCTCACAACCATATGTGAAGAGGGCGCACAATGGAAGCAAGATTCAAGAGGAAAGCCGGTTCAATTAAGAAGGCATGACCTCAAGCCCGTGGCTAGAGGATGGTTAGAGTTCATACAACGCTCAATCATTCCCACTAGCAACCGGTCCGAAGTTACCATAGACCGGGCCATCATGATCCATAGCATCATGATTGGAGAAGAAATAGAGGTTCAAGAGGTTATAGCCCAAGAACTCTATAAGGTGGCGGACAAGACCTCCACTTTGGCAAGGTTAGCCTTTCCTCATCTCATCTGTCACCTCTGTTATTCAGTTGGAGTTGACATAGAAGGAGATACCCCCATTGATGAGGACAAGCCCATCACCAAGAAAAGGATGGAGTACACAAGAGACCCCTCTCATCAAGAGATCCCTGAGATTCCTCAAGGGATGCACTTTCCTCCACAAAATTATTGGGAGCAACTAAACACCTCCCTAGGAGAGTTGAGTTCCAACATGGGACAACTAAGGGTGGAGCATCAAGAACACTCCATTCTCCTCCATGAAATTAGAGAAGACCAAAGAATCATGAGGGAGGAGCAACAAAGACAAGGAAGAGACATTGAGGAGCTCAAGCACTCCATAGGATCTTCAAGAGCAAGAAAGAGCCGCCATCACTAAGGTGGACCCGTTCCTTGATTTCCTTGTTCTTTATTCTTCTGTTTTTCAATTTTTATGCTTATGTTATCCATGTTTGTGTCTTGTGATCATTAGTGTCTTAGTGTCTATGCCTTAAAGTTATGAATGTCCTATGAATCCATCACCTTTCTTTAATAAAAACGTGCTTAATTGAAAAGGAAAGAATTGCATGAATTCTGAATTTTATAATAGTTTAATTAATTTGATGTGGTGGCAACACTTTTGTTCTCTGAATGTATGCTTGAACAGTGCATATGTCTTTTGAATTTGTGATTCATGAATGTTGGCTCTTGAAAGAATGATGAAAAAGGAGACATGTTAAGGAGGATCTGAAAAATCATAAGAATGATTCTTGAAGCAAAAAAAAAAAAAAAAGGAAAAAAAAAATTTTCGAAAAAAAAAAATTTCGAAAAAAAAAAGAGAAAGAAAAAGAAAGAATAAGAGTTGTGATCCAAGGCAAATAAGAGTGTGCTTAAGAACCCTGGACACCTCTAATTGGGGACTTTAGCAAAGCTGAGTCACAATCTGAAAAGGTTCACCCAATTATGTGTCTGTGGCATGTATGTATCCGGTGGTAATACTGGAAGACAGAGTGCTTTGGGCCACAGCCAAGACTCAATAAATAGCTATGTTCAAGAATCATCATACTTTACTAGGAGAATCATTAACACTATCTGGATTCTAAGTTCCTAAGGAAGCCAATCATTCTGAATTACAAGGGATAGAGTGAGATGCCAAAACTATTCAGAGACAAAGAGCTGAAAGCCCCGCTCATCTAATTAATACTGATCTTCATAGATGTTTTTGGAGTTCATTGCATATTCTCTTCTTTTTATCTTATTTAATCTTCAGTTGCTTGGGGACAAGCAACAATTTAAGTTTGGTGTTGTGATGAGCGGATAATTTGTATGCTTTTTGGCATTGTTTTTAGTATGTTTTTAGTATCTTTTAGTTAGTTTTTAGTATATTTTTATTAGTTTTTAATTAAAATTCACTTTTCTGGACTTTACTATGAGTTTGTGTGTTTTTCTATGATTTCAGGTATTTTCTGGCTGAAATTGAGGGATCTGAGCAAAAATCTGATCCAGAGACTCAAAAGGACTGCAGATGCTGTTGGATTCTGACCTCCCTGCACTCGAAGTGGATTTTCTGGAGCTAAAGAAACCCAATTGGCGCGCTCTCAACGGCGTTGGAAAGTAGACATCCTGGGCTTTCCAGCAATATATAATAGTCCATACTTTGCCCAAGATTTGATGGCCCAAACCGGCGTTCAAAGTCACCTCAAGAAATTCCAGCGTTAAACGCCGGAACTGGCACCTAATTGGGAGTTAAACGCCCAAACTGGCACTAAAGCTGGCGTTTAACTCCAAGGAGAGTCTCTACACGAAAATGCTTCATTTGCTCAGCCCAAGCACACACCAAGTGGGCCCGGAAGTGGATTTTTATGTCATTTACTCATCTCTGTACACCCTAGGCTACTAGTTCTCTATATATAGGACCTTTTACTATTGTATTAAAGACTTTTCGATCATGTTTTGATGATTGAACCCTCTTTGGGGAGGCTGGCCATTCGGCCATGCCTAGACCTTGTTCTTATGTATTTTCAACGGTGGAGTTTCTACACACCATAGATTAAGGTGTGGAGCTCTGCTGTACCTCGAGTATTAATGCAATTACTATTGTTCTTCCATTCAATTCCGCTTGTTCTTTACCCAAGATATCACTTGTTCTTCAACATGATGAAGGTGATGATTGACGCCCATCACCATTCTCACTCATGAACAAGGTGACTGACAACCATTCTTGTTCTACAAGCATCCAAGGCTTAGTGAATATCTCTTGGATTCCCGATTGCACGATGCATGGTTGATCGCCTGACAACCGAGTGCTCGCCTGACAAACGAGCCAACCATTCCGTGAGATCAGAGTCTTCGTGGTATAGGCAGGACTTGATGGCAGTATTCAAGAGAATCCGGAAGGTCTAACCTTGTCTGTGGTATTCTGAGTAGGATTCAATGATTGAATGACTGTGACGTGCTTCAAACCTGTAACCTATTGGACGTTAGTGACAGACGCAAAAGAGGGATTCTATTCCGGTAGGGGAGGGAACCAAACCGGTGATTGGCAGTACTGTGACAGAGTGCGTGCATTAGCTTTCACTGCGAGGATGGGAGGTAGCTGCTGACAACAGTGAAACCCTACACGAGCTTGCCATGGAAAGGAGTAAGAAGGATTGGATGAAGGCAGTAGGAAAGCAGAGAGACGGAAGGGAAGGCATCTTCATACACTTGTCTGAAGCTCTTACACCGATGATATGCATAAGTATCACTATCTTTATCTTTTATATTATTTTCGTTCATCATCATATATATTTGAGTTTGCCTGACTAAGATTTACAAGATGACCATAGCTTGCTTCAATGCTAACAATCTCCGTGGGATCGACCCTTACTCACGTAAGGTATTACTTGGACGACCCAGTGCACTTGCTGGTTAGTTGTGCGAAGTTGTGTAATGCCATGGAATTGAACCACCAAGTTTTTGGAGTTCATGACCAGGGATTATGAGAGTTGTGAAAAGTATTGTTCACAATTTCGCGCTACCAGAATACCACAGACAAAGTTTAAACTTTCCAGATTCTTAAGGATGCTGCCAACGGATTCTAGCTTATACCACGAAAATTCTGATTAAGGAATCTAAGAGATACTCATTCAATCTAATGTAGAACAGAGGTGGTTGTCAGGCACACGTTCATGGGTTGAGAATGGTGATGAGTGTCACGGATCATCACCTTCTTCATATTGAAGTGCGAATGAACATCTTAGATAGGAACAAGCGTGTTTGAATAGAAAACAGAAATAATTGCATTAATTCATTGAGACGCTGCAGAGCTCCTCACCCCCAACAATGGAGTTTAGAGACTCATGCCGTCAAAAAGGACAGAGTTTAGATCTAAAATGTCATGAGCTCTAAAATAAGTCTCTAAAAGTTGTTTAAATACTAAATTGGTAACCTAGGTTTATAGAAAATGAGTAAACTAAGATAGATGGTGCATAAATTCACTTCTGGGGCCTACTTGGTGTGTGCTGAGGCTGAGACTTGAGCTTCTCACGTGCCTGGGCTGTTTCTAGAGTTAAACGCCAGGTTGTAACCTGTTTCTGGCGTTTAACTCCAACTTGCAACCTGTTTCTGGCGCTGAACGCCATAATACAACATAGAACTGGCGTTAAATGCCAGTTTACGTCATTTATCTTCACGCAAAGTTTAGACTATTATATATTGCTGGAAAGCCCTGGATGTCTACTTTCTAACCCAATTGAGATCGCGCCAATTGGACTTCTTTAGCTCCAAAAAATCCATTCTGAGTGCAAGGAGGTCAGAATCTAACAGCATCAGTAGTCCTTTTTCAGCCTGAATCAGATTTTTTCTCAGCTCCCTCAATTTCAGTCAGAAGATACCTGAAATCACAGAAAAACAAACAAACTCATAGTAAAGTCCAGAAATATGAATTTTGCCTAAAAAATAATAAAAATATACTAAAAACTAACTAAAATATACTAAAAACTATATGAAATTACCCCCAAAAAGTGTATAAATTATCCGCTCATCACTCTTCCTCCAGGGTGTGCTTTTTCTTCTGCTGTTTTTGATTCTATTTTTAAATTTTTGCAATTGTTTTGTGACTGCACATGATCATAAACCTAATAAAACATAAAAGAACAATAAAAATATAGATAAATAAAAATTGGGTTGCCTCCCAATAAGCGCTTCTTTAATGTCAATAGCTTGACAGTGAGCTCTCATGGAGCTTCACAGATGTTCAGAGCATGATGAGGGCCTCCCAACACCAAACTTAGAGTTTGAATGTGGGGGCTTCTCAACACCAAACTTAGAGTTTGGTTGTGGCCTCCTAATACCAAACTTAGAGTTTGATTGTGGGGGCTTTGTTTGACTCTGTATTGAGAGAAGCTTTTCATGCTTCCTCTCCATGGTTGCAGAGGAAGATCCTTAAGCTTTAAACACAAGGTAGTCTGATGGAGTGCAGAAGCTGGTGAATTAAAAATTTATTAAAATGGTTGTGTTGCAAGTATAGTTCTTAACTCACCGAAAATCTGCCTATCAATTTAGAAATATGTCACTCAAAGTTTAAATTAAAATTACTGGGAGTTTTAAGTCCCAGGTCGTCTCCCAACGAGTTGCAGAAAAGTGTGCTATTTTATTAATCAGATATTCCAAAAAGAGTTGAGCTAAGTAAATTGGGAATTAAATTGAGGAATTTTAAATAATAAAAATAAAAGGCCTTGATTGGGAATTGATTGGTTAGAATCTATATCATTGATGGTGTGATTGTAAGATTAATTTATAATTAATAGTTGTTCCGTTTGGTTATCCCTTACTAGGTAAGAGAAAGTCAAACAAGTGGAAATACCAGATCTGTTCACAAGTTGCAACCCACTTAGTTCAAAGGGATTGGCGTCGGTGACAGGATAGCAATCCAACATTCAACCCAATTACAAATTTTTCCTCCAATCCTTCCAACTCAAGAGTTCTTTTTAATCAACTCCCCATCAAGTAATGAAACTACTCACTCATTGTAAATAAAAAATCCATGGCATATGAAAGGGAATTAAAAGAAGACATGATTATTGGAATGGAAATTAAATTAAAAAGAAATAATCCTTGCATTAATTAATCATAAAAATATCTGAATGACAAAATTGAACATAACAAAGAACATGGAAGAATAAAACCAAGTTAAGAGAACAAACTAGAATGATGAAGTCTTGATGAGGAAATGACTCTTCTCAATGTTCCAATGCTAAGACCAATTGAAAATTAAAATTCTAAAAACTAGAGAGAAAAACCTAAGAGAGTGAAAAACTAGATCTAAAAACTACCCAATGAATGTGTCTCCGTTGTTTCTGCATATTCTCGGACTCTAGTCTGCTGTTCCGGGCCGAAAACTGGGCCGAAATAGGGTCCAAAGTCACTGGTTTCAGATTCTATGCAGATCGCGCATGTCACGCGATCGCATCGTCCACGCGGACGCGTCGTTGGCGCTTTTCCTCTTCACGCGTTCGCGTCGTCCACGCTACCGCGTCGCTTATGCTTTCCAGTCCGCGCAGCCGCGCAAGCCGTGCGGCCGCGTCAATGCGATTTATGCTCCTTCGCGCAGTCGCGTGAGCCATGCGACCGCGTCACTTTCCGCTGGTTATCTCCTTCAATTCTTGTGTTCCTTCCATTTTTGCTAGCTTCCTCTCCAATCTCCGTCTCATTCATGCCCTATAAAGCCTGAGACACTTGACACACAGATTACGGCATCGAATGGAATAAAGGAGAATTAAAATTAAATTATTAAATCTCTAGGAAGCAATTTTCAAACATGTGATAAATTCAGGAAGGAAATCTAAATGCATGCTAAATTGATGAATAAGTGGGTAAGAATCATGACAAAACCACACAATTAAACACAATATAAACTATAAAATAGTGGTTTATCAACCTCCCCACACTTAAACATTAGCATGTCCTCATGCTAAATTGAAGGAGACAAGGAAATATGTATGAACATGCAGAAACTCATGAAATGCAATGCATTCCTACATATATAAATAAATGCAACTATATGATTATTGTTCACTTGATCAAAAGTAAATAAGCTCTTCAAAACAATTACAAATCAAATTCCACTAATTCTATCATCATATAATAAAACCGATAAAAGTGCAAGAAGATAGCTTATGAAGGCCGGAAACATGAAAATTCAAGCATTGAACCCTCACTGATAAAGTATGTATGCTCTAATCTCTAGTGTATAGGGTGATCACTCTATTCTTCTCTAATCATGCTTTCTAACTTTTGTTTTTCTCCTAACCAATCAACAACAGTTAATATACCAATGCAAACATCATGAGGTCTTTCCAGGGTTGTAATGGGGCCAAGGTGCAGGTAAGGATATACATATGGCTAAGTGAGCTTTATAACTTGAATCTTTAATTAACCTAAGCTCTCACCTAATATATATATATTCTATATACTTTTAAATTCATGCCTAGCTACCCATAATTCCCTTTTTCAACCCATACTCATGTTTCAACCTTGTATTTTAATTCTATCATATGTGCATTGATCTTTGGATCCTGAATTTAACATTGGGGTAATTTTGTCCCCTTATTTATTGATTGATTTTTTTTTTGAATAAATAAAGCTTATCAATGCACATAGATTTTTCATTCTTATATTTTCACATGAGTGGGTATCCAAATTTCCTTTAAATTTTCATGACACATTCCCTTAATAACTTTTGTTCCCACAATTTCCCATACTTAACTAGCACACACAATTCTATCTTAAGCTAACCAAAGATTCAATTTGGGATATGCAATTATTTTTCAGCTTAAGGTTAGTAATGTGGTAAAATATAGAACAAATGGGGTTTTAAAGGCTCAAAGTGGTTAACAAGGGTAATTGAAAAGGGTAGGCTTGATTTAGATAAGTGATTTTAAACAAATAATGGCCTCAATCATGTGCAAGCATGTAGATATAATAAATATTGGACATATAAGATAAAACAAAATATAGATTACAATCATAGAGAAGTAAACACACAAGAATAACATAATTATGGTTAAATAATGTAACCATGCATAAAGGCTCAAATCTTTCACAGGTTGTGTGTTCTTTAGCTCAAACATCATGTTCCAAATACAATTCAAGCAGATTTATCATAAAAATTTTGAAAAATTAGTGAAATTTTATTCGAAAGATAGATTTTTGAAAGAAACTTATTGTCTTTTCAATCAAGTAGAACATGCATGCAACTATCCTAACCTATGCAATTTATTCTATTCTATAAAAGAAAGAAAAATCTAACTAAAATATTCTAATTATTGGGGTCAGAGAAGAGAATTTACCTCCGGAAGTCAGGTACTGACCGACCTCCCCACAATTAAGGCTTTGCACCGTCCTCGGTGCCATATGTCAGGAACAGGGGTGGGCTGGTGGAAGTATCTCCACAATCGGGATCATCATGGCTCCCGGTGCTGGTAAAAGAAGTGGAGTCCAGGGTGTCTGAGTCGCTGAAGCGTCCCTTGAGTAGCTCCTTGAGGCGTTTGAATCGGCGCTCGTTACGGCGCTGTCTCATCTTTGCTTTCTGTTCATGCCGATCCAACTTTTCAAGTATCTGCTGGAGCAATTTCTCAGTGGTAGATGCTTGTGGTGTTGAAGAAGGAATATCTTCAACCGGCTCAGGAGGCTGGCTTGTAGTGGCTGCTGAAAGTCTGAGGTATTTCTCGTTAGGGACATATTGATCATCCCGTGGAAGCATGGCTTTGGTATCCCCAGCTCTGCAGGAGACTCCGGCTGCTGAGATAAGATTTGAGACCAAGGCGGGGAAAGGTAAGTTGCCCGCGATTTGTTCATGCTCCATAGCATGCCGGATGTGTCTTGAGAGATTCAGAGGTTGGTCTGTAAGGATGCACCATAGTAGAACAGCCATGTCCGCAGTAAAGGAGGACTCATGAGTGCTCGGAAAGACGTAATGGGACATGATTTGTGCCCATACGCGAGCCTCCAATGTAAGTGCTAAAGCCAAGATTCCCTTAGGGCGGTTGCGGTGGTATCCGTAGATCCAACGACTGCCAGGTAAAGCAATGACTCTGAGAACAGAGTCCCAGTCAAATTGGTATCGCTGGCGCTAAAGGGTGGCTTCTTGAAAAGCGTCCATTCCTGCTGGAATAGGGGGAAGACTCAGAACTTGCTGAATGGCCTCTTCTGTAATGGGGACATGCTTCTGCCGGACATAAACAGACTGCAGGGTCGGTATGTAGAAGTTGGAGTAGAACTCAACTACCCAAGAAAGATTGACCTGCCATGGCTGTCTCCGTAGGAAATCCCATTGTCTGCGCTCAATTTGTGGCTCAACAAAGGTGGCAATATTGGGCGGGAGGATGAGAAGGTATTCATTGTTATAGCTCCTTTCTGCTAGGATAGGGAACATCTGCTCACAATAGCGATTGGGAAATCGCGCAGTGTCCTTTGCTGGAAGGGCTTTCTCTTTGTCGTCAACCTTTATTATCCTCTTAACTCTCTTTGTTGAGGGCTTGACTGCGGTTGAAGAAGGCTCTGCCACTAATGCTCTTTTAGTTCCTCTTCTTGCTGGTGGTTTGGAAGTAGCTTCCTCTTTTCCTTTCTTGGTGGCCATCCTGAAAGAAGGGAAGAGAAAGAAAATTAAATTCAAAGAGAGAGAGCAAGGAAGAGGGTAGTGTAAGTGATAGTCAATGCACAATAAAGATAAATAGAATTAACACATGGTCCGGATTACATGTGGAAAGCTCATCAATGGAAATATAGCAAGTGCATGTAGGACAATGGAATGCAAGAGGTTTATTGGCATGCAGACAAAGGCATGAGTAGCATGTATCAAACATTCAATGTCCAAGTTAGGTTACCATTCGTAACAAACTAACTATCACGTTTGTATTGACAATGAAATTTAATTAATAAAATTTGAAAGGGAATTTGTGAAAAGCAAGCATTGCAGAGTAGAGTAAAGTAATGTAGAAAAGTGCATAATGCTATATGGGCTTTTTCACAAACACATGGCATGCATGGTAAACAAGATATAAAAAGTATGAAATTGAACATGCAAGCAATCCCTTAAATAGGAGAAAAATAATTGTCAAACAATTTGCAATAATCCACAAGCATATAATGAGGAATGATGACTCAAAAGGTTTCTAACACCATGTAAAAGAAGAAGAAGGAAAAAAAATAAAGATTTGAAAAGAAAAAGAAAAGAAAAAGAAAATAATAATATATATACATAATATAATAAGAATGATTGAAAAGAGAAGAAGGAAGAAGAAGGTAAAACTTTGTTAATGGTGGTGAGAGAGAGAAAGTGAAAGGTGAGGTAGAAGGGGAAGGGAAAGAGAAGAAAGAAGGGGGGAAAAGAAAAAGTAGGGTTTGGAGGAGAGAAAGATAAGATAATTTGGCTTATTGGGTTGAGCTGTGCAGCGCATGCGACGCGGCTGCGGAAGGCACGCGTTCGCGTGGGTGCGCGTCAGGTAAAACGAGGCGATCGCGTCAGTCACGCGGTCGCGTGACCTGTGTGGCGCTGCTGGCGCGAGTGCAGCCTCGCTCCAGCACAACTCTCAGTTCAATATAAGTCAATTGCCAAATTAAGGGGACGCGATCGCGTGGGTCATGCGATCGCGTGAGTGTGCATCAGAAATTAATTGACGCGGCCACGTCGGCGACGCGGTCGCGCGACAAGGACTGTGCTTCCAGCACCAATCCAGCACCACTCTCGCACAATATAGCATTGTGCACCCTTTTACGTCGAAAATGCAGGGCACGCGGCCGCGTGGAGCACGCGGTCGCGTGGGAGGCCATGATTTCCACGCGACGCGGTCGCGTTGGAGACGCGGTCGCGTTGGAGACGCGGTCGAGTGGAGTAAATTGTGCCTTGGGCACGACTCCAGCGCTGCTCCTGCGTAACTTTCTGTTCAGTTTTATTATTCTGTACTCCTCCTGCCACGCGGACGCGTCGCTTGTGCGATCGCGTCGCGCGGCGAAAATTTTTTTTTTTTAAGAAAGATAAAGACATGTAATTGAAAGAGCACGAAAGCACTAATAAAGAGAAGAGTTATTTGAAGAAGAAAAAAATAAAAGTGAAGAACAGAACGATCATACCGCGGTGGGTTGTCTCCCACCAAGCACTTTACTTTAACGTCCGTAAGTTGGACGCTCCACTAGCTCAGTCTGTTGCTATGTGGGGATCTTCCAGGCGGAAGATCTCAAGCTCCTTGCTTTTCTGCACCTTTTCACCATAGTATAGCTTCAGGCGGTGTCCATTAACTTTAATAAGTTCAGAACTTGAAGGATGGCTTAGGTGATAAACTCCGTACGGTTCAGCCTTCTCTATTCTGTATGGACCTTCCCATTTGGATCTCAACTTACCGGGCTTGAGCCTCAGTCGAGATTTGTAAAGGAGAACAAAATCTCCAGGTTGGAACTCTCTCTTCTTGATGTTTTGATCATGCACAGCTTTCATCTTTTCCTTGTAGATTCTAGAGTTCTCATAAGCTTCTAAGCGAAGGTTCTCCAGTTCCTGCAGTTGCAACTTTCTTTCAGCTCCAGCAGTCTCAATCCCCATGTTGCACTCTTTAACTGCCTAGAAGGCTCTGTGTTCGATTTCAACTGGGAGATGATAAGCTTTTCCATAAACTAAGCGGAAGGGGCTCATCCCAATGGGTGTTTTGTATGCTGTTCTATATGCCTACAGTGCATCTTGTAGTCTGGTGCTCCAGTCTTTTCTGTGAGGCTTTACTATCTTTTGCAAGATACGTTTAATTTCTCTGTTTGACACCTCGGCTTGCCCATTAGTTTGGGGATGGTAAGCTGTTGCAACTTTATGGATTATCCCATGCTTCTTCATCAATCCTGTTAGTCTCCTGTTACAAAAATGGGTGCCTTGATCGCTCACGATTGCTCGTGGTGATCCAAAGCGGCATATAATATGGTTTCTCACAAAGGAAACAACAGTGTTAGCATCATCAGTGCGGGTAGGAATTGCTTCCACCCATTTGGAAACATAATCTACAGCTAACAATATATAAAAATATCCACTAGAATTTGGAAATGGACCCATGAAGTCAATGCCCCAAACATCAAAAATTTCACAAAAAAGCATATATTGTTGAGGCATCTCATCCCTCTTGGATATGTTACCAAATTTCTGGCATGGGTGACAAGATTTACAAAACTCAGCAGCATCTCTAAAAAGAGTATGCCACCAGAATCCACAGTCTAAGATCTTTCTAGCTGTTCGTTGGGGGCCAAAATGTCCTCCACTCTCAGATGAGTGGCAGGCCTCTAAAATAGACTGGAATTCTGATTGAGGTACACAACGTCTAATTATCTGGTCAGCGCCACATCTCCATAAATATGGGTCATCCCATATATAATATTTAGACTCGCTTTTCAGCTTGTCTCTTTGATGTTTAGAAAAATGTGGAGGAAATGTGCGGCTAACTAAATAATTAGCAACAGGTGCATACCAAGGGACTACCTCAGATACTGCTTGTAAGTTGTCAAAAGGAAAATTATCATCTATAGGAGTAGAATCATCCTTAATATGTTCAAGGCAACTCAAGTAGTCTGCTACTAAATTTTGATTACCACTCCTATCCTTGATTTCTAAATCAAATTCTTGTAACAGCAGTATCCAACGTATAAGTCTTGGTTTGGATTCCTTTTTAACCAATAGATACTTTAGAGCTGCATGGTCCGAATACACTACTACTCTAGTACCAAGTAAATAAGCCCGAAATTTATCCAGAGCAAAAACAATAGCAAGTAGCTCTTTCTCAGTAGTAGTATAATTGGACTGGGCAGTGTCTAAAGTCTTAGACGCATAGGCAATAACAAAAGGATCCTTACCTTCACGCTGAGCCAGCGTTGCTCCTACTGCATGGTTGGAAGCATCGCACATGATTTCAAATGGCTGGCTCCAATCGGGTCCTCTCACAATTGGAGCTTGAGTTAGAGCAGTCTTTAGCTTATCAAATGCTTGTTTGCAGTCCTCACTGAACTCGAACTCAATATCCTTTTGTAGTAATCTGGATAAGGGAAGTGCCACCTTACTAAAGTCCTTAATAAATCTCCTGTAGAAACCTGCATGGCCAAGGAACGAACGGACTTCCCTCACAGAAGAGGGGTAAGGTAAACTAGAAATAACATTCATCCTTATTGGGTCTACAGAAATGCCATTATTAGATACCACATGTCCCAATACAATCCCTTGCTTTACCATAAAGTGGCATTTTTCGAAATTCAATACAAGGTTTGTATTAATACATCTATCTAATACTCTAGATAATCCATCTAAGCAAAGGTTGAAAGAATCGCCATAAATGCTAAAATCATCCATAAAAACTTCCATACAGTCCTCAATAAGATTAGAGAAAAGACTCATCATGCACCTTTAGAAAGTAGCTGGTGCATTGCACAAGCCAAAGGGCATTCTTTTATAAGCATAGGTCCCAAAAGGACATGTAAAAGTAGTCTTTTCCTGATCCTTAGGAGCTATATGAATCTGGAAATAACCTGTGTAACCATCTAAAAAGCAATAATGCGATTTACCTGACAGGCGATCCAGCATTTGATCAATAAATGGAAGTTAATAGTGATCCTTACGAGTAGCTTGGTTGAGACGCCTGTAATCAATGCAGACTCTCATAGGGTAGAGGTATGACAGTTATTATATGAGGTCTACCCAATGCTAGATGCAAAGGCACATAATAGATCGATATGAACATGATGAGCTGCATTCTGAACTCTAGTTGCTATGAGCTCTCCATGCTCATTTTTCACGGTAGTGACTCCGGACTTCTTGGGCACCACTTGTACTGGGCTTACCCATTCACTGTCTGAAATGGGATATATGATACCGGCCTCCAATAGTCTGGTCACTTCCTTTTTTACAACTTCCAAGATGGTAGGATTCAATCTTCTTTGTGGTTGACGGACAGGTCTTGCTCCCTCTTCTAAAAATATTCTATGCTCGCATACTTGAGGGTTGATTCCCATTATGTCTGCCAAACTCCACCCAATTGCCTTCTTATGCTTCCTCAACACATCAAGTAGCTGTTCTTCTTGTTGAGAAGTCAGTTCTCTTGCAATAATAACCGAAAACTTCTCCTCATCCTCAAGGTAAGCATATTTGAGATATGGAGGGAGAGGTTTCAATTCTAACTTTTGATCATGGGCAGGCTCTGGGTTATCTGGGGCTTGTGAAGATGGCGAAGTGTCCTCATTGTCAGTTAAGAGGGTTCCCACACTTGGACCTTGTCCCGTATGCCTCTCTTCAAACTCTTCCTTTTGAACTTCAGCCACACTTTCGTCTATGACATCACACTGGAAGATGGAATGATCTTCTGGGGGGTTGTCAATGATTCCATTCAGATTGAAGATTACTATGCGGCCATCTATTTCAAAGGAGTATGTTCCTGAAAAAGCATCCAATTTGAATTTTGATGTCTTCATGAATGGTCTTCCAAGTAGGATTGATGATGGCTTATCTGAATCATTATGGGGCATCTCCAAGATATAAAAATCAATGGGAATTGTGAGCCCTTTAATATTCACCAAAACATCTTCAGCAACTCCAGCCATTGTAATAATGCTTTTATCTGCTAACACAAAACGAGCTGCCGACCTTTTTAATGGAGGGAGCCTTAAAACATCATATATAGACAAAGGCATTATACTGACACATGCTCCTAAATCACACATGCAATCATAAATTACTACACCACCAATAGTACAACTAACTATGCAAGGACCTGGGTCACTACATTTTTCAGGTAATCCTCCCATTAAAGCAGATATAGAACTACCTAAAGGAATAGTTTCTAATTCATTAATTTTGTCTTTATGGATACATAAGTCTTTTAGAAACTTTGCATATTTAGGTACTTGCTGAATAACATCAAAAAGGGAAACAGTTACCTCAACCTTTTTGAATATTTCTACCATTTTAGGATCAGGTTCCAGTTGCTTCCTAGGCTTCCTTGCAAGTTGTGGGAATGGAATGGGAGTAGTGTTTTCTGTGGTGCCTGCACCTTTTTGTGCTTCTTCCTATGGTTGAGCTATTTCTTCTTCAATTGTGTCCTGTATATCCTCTTCCTCTTCAACATCTTCGATTTCTACCACCTCTTCAGCTGAGGCGTATTCTGGTGAGCTTGGTTCCTCTTGATTCCTCTCCTGCAGTGTGGTTCCGGACCTCAGGGTGATGGCATTAATGCCTCCCTTTGGATTGGGTAATAGTTGAGAGGGGATTCCAGTGGTGCTTGAAGGTTGGTTACTGGAATTTTATGCTGAACCAAGTTGTGTCATAAAAGCTTGCAGAGTAGAGGTGAAACCATTCAGACTGGCGTTAATACTGTTCACGATGGTATTTTCCATGGCCAGTTGTCTTTTCTCAAAAGCTTGTAACAATTCTTCATTAGAAGATACAGAAGAATGAGTAATTTGAGAGGGTTGCTGCTGATTGTTCGGTGGTCCTTGGTTTTGCCTCAGGTGAGGTGCTCGGTAAGGTTGATTTTGCTGCCTGTTGTTGTAATTATTCCACCTCTGATTTCTCTGATTATCTCTGCCTCCCCTATTATTGTTGTCCCTCCAATTCTGGTTTGAATTGTCCTACCATCCATGGTTATTATTTCCATTTTGATTGTACCCTTGGTTGGGGCGGTCATAGAAGTTGTGAGTGGATGCCACCATGTTGTCTTCTTGTTGGAGCTGCGGGCATTCATCAATGTAATGGCTGTAATCAGCACAAATTCCGCAAATTCTTTGTGGCACTAATTGTTGGTTTTGCTGTGGTTGAGTTTGCTGAGCTTGTTGATTTAACTGCATTTGCTTCAACAGGTTGGTCATTTCACAGATGCTTCAATTTAGAGCAGCAGTCTATATGCCAGAAGATACTTCTGCAACGGCCCTTAAACGGCCTTGCTTCTGTCTGTGGTTCCGAGTAGATTCAGCTAAATCACTGATCAATTGCCAAGCTTCATCAGTGATCTTGTATTTCTTCATAAACCCATTGCTGGCACTTTCCAATGTGGTCTTATCTTGGGGCCTCATACCTTGTGTGACATAGCTGAGTAGCACGATCTTGTCAATCATGTGGTGGGGGCATGCTTCTAGAAGATTATTGAAGCGCTCCCAGTATTCAAAGAGAGTCTTACTGTCATCCTGAACAATTGTAGAGATATCCTTCCTCAGTTTATCAGTAACTTCAGATGGGAAGAATTTCTCCAGGAACTCCTTTCTGAGTGTATCCCAGTTGGATACGTTTGCTAGAGGTTGAGTGTAGTACAACTCTCTTGCTTTTCCCTCAAGAGAGAACGAAAAAGCTTTTAGCAGAATTGAAGTTTCATCAGCGCCATCATGCCTGACAGTAGAACAGGCTGCCTGGAAATCTCTCAAGTGCTTGATAGGCTCTTGAGCAGGTAGGCCATGAAACTTCGGCATCAAATTTAGTAGTGCGGTCTTTATTTCAAAATCCGTAGCTACCGCTGGATGATGCGCTTGAAACGGTTGCAGTGTAAAATCAGGAGCTCCTTCCTCCTGAATGGTAATTCTTCTAGCTGCCATGTTTTCTGCACGTAAAACAACCGAATCAGTAGAACGGGGGCTGGTTTCTTCCTCAGATTCACTTTCAGATCCGCCCTCAGAGCGGACTAACCTACGCTGTTCTCGCCTTATTCGTGAAATTGTTCTTTCAATTTCAGGATCGAATATTAGCAAGCGTGGATCAGGAAGTGAACGTGTCATTTGACGGAAGAAACACGCAGCTCATAGTAGCAAAATTAAATAAAATGCAAATAAATAAATTCTAATTAATAAAATAAGCACTCTATTGCAACTCCCCGGCAACGACGCCAAAAATTGATGGAGTGCAGAAGCTGGTGAATTAAAAATTTATTAAAATGGTTGCGTTACAAGTATAGTACTTAACTCACCGAAAATCTGCCTATCAATTTAGAAATATGTCACTAAAAGTTTAAATTAAAATTACTGGGAGTTTTAAGTCCCAGGTCGTCTCCCAACGAGTTGCAGAAAAGTGTGCTGTTTTATTAATCAGATATTCCAAAAAGAGTTGAGCTAAGTAAATTGGGAATTAAATTGAGGAATTTTAAATAATAAAAATAAAAGGCCTTGATTGGGAATTGATTGGTTAGAATCTCTATCATTGATGGTGTGATTGTAAGATTAATTTATAATTAATAGTTGTTCCGTTTGGTTATCCCTTACTAGGTAAGAGAAAGTCAAACAAGTGGAAATGCCAGATCTGTTCACAAGTTGCAACCCACTTAGTTCAAAGGGATTGGCGTCGGTGACAGGATAGCAATCCAACATTCAACCCAATTACAAATTTTTCCTCCAATCCTTCCAACTCAAGAGTTCCTTTTAATCAACTCCCCATCAAGTAATGAAACTACTCACTCATTGTAAATAAAAAATCCATGGCATATGAAAGGGAATTAAAAGAAGACATGATTATTGGAATGGAAATTAAATTAAAAAGAAATAATCCTTGCATTAATTAATCATAAAAATATCTGAATGACAAAATTGAACATAACAAAGAACATGAAAGAATAAAACCAAGTTAAGAGAACAAACTAGAATGATGAAGTCTTGATGAGGAAATGACTCTTCTCAATGTTCCAATGCTAAGACCAATTGAAAATTAAAATTCTAAAAACTAGAGAGAAAAACCTAAGAGAGTGAAAAACTAGATCTAAAAACTACCCAATGAATGTGTCTCCGCTGTTTCTGCATATTCTCTGACTCTAGTCTGCTGTTCCGGGCCGAAAACTGGGCCGAAATAGGGTCCAAAGTCGCTGGTTTTAGATTCTATGCAGATCGCGCATGTCACGCGATCGCGTCGTCCACGCGGACGCGTCGCTGGCGCTTTTCCTCTTCACGCGTTCGCGTCATCCACGCTACCGCGTCGCTTATGCTTTCCAGTCCGCGCGGCCGCGCAAGCCATGCGGCCGCGTCACTGCAATTTATGCTCCTTCGCGCGGTCGCGTGAGCCATGCGACTGCGTCACTTTTCGCTGGTTATCTCCTTCAATTCTTGTGTTCCTTCCATTTTTGCTAGCTTCCTCTCCAATCTCCGTCTCATTCATGCCCTATAAAGCCTGAGACACTTGACACACAAATTACGGCATCGAATGGAATAAAGGAGAATTAAAATTAAATAATTAAAGCCTCTAGGAAACAATTTTCAAACATGTGATAAATTCAGGAAGGAAATCTAAATGCATGCTAAATTGATGAATAAATGGGTATGAATCATGACAAAACCACACAATTAAACACAATATAAACTATAAAATAGTGGTTTATCATAGTCCCCATTCCATTGAAGGATTAGCTCTCCTCTGTCAACATCAATCACAGCTCCTGCTGTGGCTAGGAAGGGTCTTCCAAGGATGATGCATTCATCCTCATCCTTCCCAGTGTCTAGGATTATGAAATCAGTAGGGATGTAACGGCCTTTAACCTTCACTAACACGTCCTCTACCAATTCATAAGCTTGTTTTATTGACTTGTATGCCATCTCTAATGAGATTCTTGCAGCTTGTACCTCAAAGATCCCCACTTTTTCTATTACAGAGAGTGGCATAAGATTTATACCTGACCCCAGGTCACACAGAGCCTTCTCAAAGGTCATGGTGCCTATGGTACAGGGTATTAAGAATTTACCAGGATCTTGTTTCTTTTGAGGTAAAGTTTTCTGAACCAATGTATTTAGTTCACTAATGAGCAAGGGAGGTTTATCTTCCCAAGTCTCATTACCAAACAACTTGGCATTCAGCTTCATCATGGCTCCTAGATATTGAGCAACTTGCTCTTCAGTTACATTTTTATCCTCTTCAGAGGAAGAATAGTTCTCAGAGCTCATGAATGGCAGAAGGAAGTTTAATGGAATCTCTATGGTCTCTATATGAGCCTCAGATTCCTTTAGGTCCTCAATAGGGATCTCCTTTCTGTCTGGAGGACGTCCCATGAGGTCTTCCTCATTGGGATTCATGTCCTCCCCTTCCTATTTAGATTCGGCCATTTTGATTATATTAATGGCCTTGCACTCTCTTTTTAGATTCTCTTCTGTATTGCTTGGGAGAGTACTAGGAGGAGTTTCAGTGATTTTTTTACTCAACTGACCCACTTGTGCCTCCAAATTTCTAATGGAGGACCTTGTTTCATTCACGAAACTTAAAGTGGCCTTAGATAGATCAGAGACTATGTTTGCTAAGCTAGAGGGGCTCTGCTCAGAATTCTCTGTCTGTTGCTGAGAAGATGATGGAAAAGGCTTGCTATTGCTAAACCTGTTTCTTCCACCATTATTAAAGCATTGTTGAGGCTTTTGTTGATCCTTCCATGAGAAATTTGGATGATTTCTCCATGAGGGATTATAGGTGTTTCCATAGGCTTCACCTATGTAATTCACCTCTGCCATTGCAGGGTTCTCAGGATCATAAGCTTCTTCTTCAGAAGATGCTTCTTTAGTACTGTTGGATGCATTTTGCAATCCATTCAGACTCTGAGATATCATATTGACTTGTTGGGTCAATATTTTGTTCTAGGCCGGTATGGCATTCAGAGCATCAATTTCAAGAACTCCCTTCCTCTGAGGCGTCCCATTACTCACAGGATTCCTCTCAGAAGTGTACATGAATTGGTTATTTGCAACCATGTCAATGAGTTCTTGAGCTTCTGCAGGCATTTTCTTTAGCTGAATGGATCCACCTACAGAATGGTCCAGTGACATCTTAGAGAACTCAGATAGACCATCATAGAATATATCCAAAATGGTCCACTCTGAAAGCATGTCAGAAGGACACTTTTTGGTCAACTGCTTGTATCTTTCCCAAGCTTCATAGAGGGATTCATCATCTTTTTGCCTGAAAGTCTGAACATCCACTCTAAGCTTGCTTAGCTTTTGAGGAGGAAAGAACTTGGCCAAGAAGACCGTGACCAGCTTATCCCAAGAGTCCAGGCTATCTTTAGGTTGTGAGTCCAACCATGTTCTAGCTCTGTCTCTTACAGTAAAAAGAGAAAAGCATGAGCCTGTAGACTTCAGGATCTACTCCATTAGTCTTAACAGTATCACAGATCTGCAAGAACTCAGTTAAAAAATGATAGGGATCTTCTGATGGAAGTCCATGAAACTTGCAGTTCTGTTGCATTAGAGCAACTAGTTGAGGCTTCAACTCAAAATTGTTTGCTCCAATGGCAGGGATTAAGATGCTTTTTCGATAAAAATTGGAAGTAGGTGTAGTATAATCACCAAGCATCCTCCTTGCATTATTGTTGTTGTTATTATTTTCGGCTGCCATCTCCTCTTCTTTTTCGAAAATTTCTGTAAGATTTTCTTTGGATTGTTGTATTTTAGCTTCTCTTAGTTTCTTCTTCAGAGTCCTTTCAGGTTCAGGATCTGCTTCAACAAGAATGTTCTTGTCCATGCTCCTGCTCATATGAAAAAGAAGGGAACAGAAAATAATAATAGGGATCCTCTTTACCACAGTAGAGAGATTTCTTTATGTGAGTAGAAGAAAATAAGAAGAAAATCTAAACACAGGTAAAGGGGAGAAGATGGTTCGAATTTTGAGTAGAAAAGTAGTGTTAGTAGATAAATAAATAAATAGAAGAAGATGAGAGAGGAGTTTTCAAAAATTAACTAAAATAAAAGAAAGATATTTTTGTTTTTATTTTAAATTAAAGTTAAAATTCAAATTTATAAAAAGGAATAAAATTAAAATTTAAAACAATTAGTTAAATAAAAAGATTTTTGGAAAAGAGGGAGGTGATTTTCGAAAATTAAAGAGAGGAAAGTAGTTAGGTGGTTTTGAAAAAGATAGGAAATAGTAAAACAAACAAAAAGTCAATTAGTTAGTTGAAAAAGATTTGAAAATCAATTTTGAAAAGATAAGGAGTTAGAAAAGATTTTGAAATTGATTTTGAAAAAGATATGATTTGAAAAGATATGATTGAAAAGATATGGTTGAAAAAGATTTTATTTTTAAAATTAAAATTGATTACTTGACTAACAAGAAACTAAAAGATATGATTCTAGGATTTAAAGATTGAACCTTTCTTAACAAGAAAGTAACAAACTTCAAATTTTTGAATCAATCACATTAATTGTTAGTAAAGTTTTCGAAAATTATGAAATAAAATTAAGAAAAAGATTTTGAAAATCAATTTTAAAATTTTTGAAAAATAAGAAGAAAAATAAAAAAGATTTGATTTTTGAAAAAAAAAGATTTTGAAAAGATAGGATTTTTAAAATTGAAATCTTGACTTGACTAACAAGAAATAACTTATTTTAAAATTTTTTGACTAAGTCAACCCAAAGATTTCGAAATTTATGAGAGAAATAAGGGAAATATATTTTTTTATTTTTGAATTTTTAATGAGGAGAGAGAAAAACACAAATATGACCTAAAACATGAAAATTTTGGATCAAAACCAATGATGCATGCAAGAACACTATGAATGTCAAGATGAACACCAAGAACATTATGAAGATCATAATGAACATCAAGAACTTATTTTGGAAAAATTTTCAAGAAAAGAAAAACATGCAAGACACCAAACTTAGAAAATTTTCATGTTTAGACACTATGAATTAAAAAATGCATATGAAAAACAACAAAAGACACAAAACAAGAAAATATGAAGATCAAACAAGGAGACTTACGAAGAACAACTTGAAGATCATGAAGAATGCAATGCATGAATTTTTCAAAAAAAAAAGCATAAATTTTAAAAACATGCAATTGACACCAAACTTAAAAATTGACTCAAGACTCAAACAAGAAACACAATTTTTTTTTATTTTTTTGATTTTATTAATTTTTTTGGATTTTTTGAAAATTTTATTTTGGAAAAACGAAAACAAATAAAAAATTTTTGAAAGATTTTTGAAAACTTTTTGAAAAGAAAATTACCTAATCTGAGCAACAAGATGAACCGTCAGTTGTCCAAACTCAAACAATGCCCAGCAATGCCGCCAAAAACTCGATAGGCAAAATTGTGACTCATACTTTTCACAACTCGAACAATTCCAAGCAATGGCTCCAAAAACTTGGTACACAATACTATGGTTCACACACATTCTTCACAACTTCGCACAACTAACCAGGAAGTGCACTAGGTCGTCCAAGTAATAAACCTTACGTGAGTAAGGGTCGATCCCACGGAGATTGTTGGTATGAAGCAAGCTATGGTCATCTTGTAAATCTCAGTCAGGTGGATTCTAATGGTTATAATGGTTTTTGAATATAAAGATAAATAAAGCATAAAATAAAGATAGAGATACTTATGTAATTCATTGGTGGGAATTTCAGATAAGCGCATGAAGATACTGTGTTCCTTCTGAATCTCTGCTTTCCTACTGCTTTCATCCAATCATTCTTACTCCTTTTCATGGTAAGCTATATGTTGGGGGATCACTGTTGTCAAAGGCTACCGTCCATCCTCTCAGTGAAAATGGTCCAGGTGCGCTGTCACCGCACGGCTAATCATCTGTCGGTTCTCGATCATGTAAGAATAGGATTTACTATCCTTTTGTGTTGTCACCATGCCCTACAGTCGCGAGTTTGAAGCTCGTCACAGTCATTCAATCCCTGAATCCTACTCGAAATACCACAGACAAGGTTTAGACTTTCCGGATTCTCAAGAATGCTGCCAATTGATTCTAGCTTATACCACGAAGATTCTCATTAAGGAATTCAAGAGATATTCATTCGAGCTTATTTGCATGTAGAACGAAAGTGGTTGTCAGGTACACGTTCATAAGTGAGAATGGTGATGAGCGTCACATAATCATCACATTCATCAGGTTCTTGGGTGCGAATGGATATCTTAGAATAAGAATAAGCGTGAATTGAATAGAAGAACAATAGTACTTTGCATTAATACTCGAGGAACAGCAGAGCTCCACACCTTAATCTATGGTGTGTAGAAACTCCACCGTTGAAAATACATAAGTGATAATGGTTCAGGCATGGCCGAATGGTCAGCCTCCACAAAAGTCTAAGATACCATAAAACTTATCAAAGATCCCTAGTACAATAGTAAAAAGTTCTATTTATACTAAACTAGCTACTAGGGTTACAGAGATAAATAATTGATGTAGAAATCCACTTTCGGGGCCCACTTTGTGTGTGCTTGGGTTGAGCTTGAGCTTTACACGTGCAGAGGCTTCTCTTGGAGTTAAACGCCAAGTTGTAACATATTTTTGGCGTTTAACTTTGGATTGTGATGTGTTTCTGGCGTTTTACTCCAGAATGCAGCATGGAACTGGCGTTGAACGCCAGTTTGCATCATATAAACTCGAATAAAGTATAAACTATTATATATTACTGGAAATCCCTGGATTTCTACTTTCCAACGCAATTAAGAGCGCGCCATTTGGAGTTTTATAGCTATAGAAAATCCATTTCGAGTGCAAGGAGGTCAGAATCCAACAACATCTGTAGTCCTTTTTCAGCCTCCTATCAGATTTTTTGCTTAGGTCCCTCAATTTCAGCCCGAAAATACCTGAAATCACAAAAAAACACACAAATTCATAGTAAAGTCTAAAAATGTGAATTTTGCATAAAAACTAATAAAAACATCCCTAAAAGTAGCTAGATCCTACTAAAAACTACCAAAAAAATAATGCCAAAAAGCGTATAAATTATCCGCTCATCAACAATCACCTTCCAACAATCCTACAATAAGACACAAGAACACGACTTTCGGTGTTTGTGTGTACAATGCTTTGTTAAAACAATCCAAGTAATCTTGGATACTCTCACCAACTTTTTGTTCTACATGAAGCAACAAAATTGGATGCTTGTCTTGAGTTCTTCTAGTGGTGAAATGTGCAGGAATTTTTAACTTGATATCGGTAAAAGAAAAATGAATTCAAACGGTATGAAATTAAACCAAGTCATTATTGGTCCCGACAATGTTACCGAAAAAGCTTTACATCAGATAACATCTCATACTCCTTCTAGATTCGATCATTCTTGCTTAAAATGTATCTATGTACTCTTAAGGATCTGATATTCTTTCATACTTCAAATTTGTTGGTTTGTCAAAGCTTTTTGGCAATCAGACTTATAGGACGTGAGAAGAAAATGAAGTCTGTCCCATGATAACATGTTCTAGAGTATCGCTATGCCTTTTAAGACTTTTACTCCTTTGCGGAGTTCTTCTCCTTTTAGACTGGCTGGTCGAGATTTTGTTCATGACCTTCTTCCTGGAACACAATGTCCTCCCTCACGTTGGGGAGAATCCCTTATATTTCTCTAAGGAGAGTGAGACTGATGACGATCATCCTCCTGATGTCGCCTATGTCCTTGGTTTGGGGTCTTTTTGTCGCAACTATCATGCCAGTCTCTTGTCATACGACTTCAAGATCAAGATTGTCTTGATTACTATCGTTCTACAAGATGGTGTTCTAACTCTTGCTCACGATGGCACATTTCTTATATAGCATGGACATAATCCTCCCCTAAGCCAACAAAGTACTGACCTCCGGTGTTTTGACCTTCTCGATGACCAAACCCAAGGGGTTTGATCTTGACATTCTCTTTCATTGGGATTGGGAGTAAAGTCAGTCTCGTGTCCATCGTCACCGTCTTGTTTTTCCTTGTAAGGTGTTACCAAGTGAACAATTGAATGTATTCAATCATCCATGGTGCCAACAACTTAGGATCTCCACAGATAGTGCCAAATGCATATACCTAAAGCAGAATTTCTGAACTAATGAATTACAGGTAGGGGTGTGCATGGTTCAGTTTTTTCATAAACTAAATTGAAACTTCACTAAACCATTTTCAATTGTTTAGAAACTGAACCAAACTGCTTTGTCATATAAGAAACTAATTTTAAACCAGTTTACAATACAATGCACTAGTTTAAACTAGTTCATAAAAATAAAATCAGTTTTAATTAAAAAAACTAGTTTAAACTGGTTTAAATGCTAAAACTAGTTTTAACATATAAAAAAAATAGTTTTTACATTCTCTCTCCCCCTCTCTCTCATTCTCTCCCTCTCTCTTCTATCTCCCCCTCTCTCTTTCTCTCCCTTTTCTCTCTCTCCTTTTCTTTCGTTCCCCTATTCCTCTCTCTCTCCCCCTCCCTCTCTCTCTCTCTCTCTCTCTCTCTCTCTCTCTTTCCTCTCTTTTTCCCCTCCGCTCTCTTTGGCTTTCTTTCTCTCTCTCTCCTTCCATTCTTTCTCCCCCTCCCTTTTCATTCTCTCTCCCTTCTCTCTCTATCTTTCTCTCCTGCTCTCTCTTCATGCTCTGTCTCCTCTCCCTTTCTCTCCTTCTCTCTCCCCTCTTCTCTCTCTCTCCCTTCTCTCCCTCTCTATCTCTCTCTCCTTCTATCCCTCTTTCTCCCCTTCCTCTCTCTTTGCCTTTTTCTTCCCGTTCCTTCTCTCTATTCCTCTCTCTCTTTTGCCCATCCTCTCTCTCTTCATCTCTCTCTTTTTTCTCTCTCTCTTTCTCTATCTCATCCTCTCTCTCTTCTCTCTCTCTCTTTGGTGAGAAGAGGAGAAAAGAGAGAGGAGAGTGAGAGAAGGCGAAGAGAGAAAGAAAAAAGAGAGAAGAGGTGAGAGAAAGAAGAGAGAGAGGAGGAGGAGAAGGAGAAAGAGGAGATGGGAGAGAAAGAGAAAGAAGAAAAGGGGAGAGAGAAAAGCAAAAGAGAAAAAGAGAGAAAAGAAAAAAAAGGGATGAGAGATAAATAAGGGAGATGGGAGAGAGAGGAGGAGGAAATGAGAGAGAAGGGGATAGAGAGAAAGGAAAGAGAGAAAGAAAGAGAAGAGGGGGAGAAAGATGAGAGAGAGAGAAAAAAAGAGAGAGAGATGAAGAGAGAGAAGGGAAGGAGAGAGAGAAAAGGGGAGAGAGAGAGAAAAAGAGTATGTAAAAATTAATTTTAGAATTTGAATAAAACCAGTTTTAATTTGGGTTAAAACTAAACTGAACCATAAAAACTTATTTTTAGTAAATTATTTTTCATAAAAACTATAATTTCAGTTTAATGAAACCAGTTTTTTTGTACACCCCTTAATTATTAGGGTTCCTAATCTACATCGAGTTAATGCCAGACTGAGAAAACAACTTACAAAATATTCTAATGCTTAAGTCAATAATATTTTTATGAGATAGTTAGAGAATTATATGTATCTAATGTATTCCCCGTCTTTATTAATAACATCTTTTCGATGTGATCATTCAGACATTTACCACTTTAATACTATGATTTGGCAATGTATCGAATTACTTCTCTTTATGCCTTTTAATTAATTTTCCGTTAGATTTATTGAGCTCATAATATAATATCCTCACTTAATAAAACTTTTACTTTTTAAAAGTAGCTTATAAAAGTTATTTTTTAAAAGATAATTTTTTAAAAGATGTAGCATTTATGTTAGGTAAATCAAAATTAGCTTTTAAACACAAGCAACATCAATTACATTTGGTAAAATAGCTTTTAAAATTTAAAAATACTATAATAGAAATAAATGTAAGCATTAAATTTAAAAATTAGTTAACATATGAGGTTATATTAGACTTTTAAATTTTGAAAAGTAAAAGCCAACTTTAAAAAATTCTATTTTAGGTGTTTTCAAAAGTATCCCAATCTTTTAAAAGTTACAAGCATAAGTACATAGTCTTTTTTATTTACCAAATACAAAATGAGAAGCTTAAACTTTTAAAAAATATAAGCATCTCTTTAAAAAACTTTATCAAACCAAGCCTGACTCAGTATCGAGTAGTTATTCTTGTCCATAACAATTCTAATTGGAGGTCTTGGATTCGATTTTAAGCATGATAACTATTCTTATTTTGATTAAATTTATTTTAAAATTTATGTTTCATTAGTTTGTACTTGCACCGGAATAAAAGCAAATGGGCTGGGAAGTTCTGTTAACTCTATATATGTCTATCGAATATTTATTTTATCAAAATAGTTATGTACACATAAAAAGTTAGGTATTTAGTTATTTTATATTTATTATAAATATATGTATAATTTTTAATATATTTTAAATATATATTATTTAAATATATTTTATATTGATAATTGATTTGAGAACTAATTTTAATATACAACTAACATCATGTTAATTTATAAGTTGGATGAAAAGTAGAAGTAGTATAATTTGAAGGTTTTACTTTGTGGAGTCTTTGATCTTTTATATGTTGACTGCGATTGTGACCATGCACACGATCTGAGCGTCCACATATTTCTTATTATGTTAAATCTTGGCCCTTTGTTCAACTTTGAGTTTATCACGTTTTATATATTAGCTATGCACACGTTTTAGACATGAAAAATAAGTGGTTTTTTGAACTATTTTTCTCCACAAAAGAGAAAAGAAACATCCTTTTCATAATAAAAACTTCTCATGTCATATATTTTATATCGGTATAAAAAATCTTAAAATAGAAATAATTACTATTACACATACTGCAAACCGAATTATTTGTTAACAAACTATAAAAAAATTCATCTTTTAGTTTTGTTTTATCTTTATTGACAATATACTTGTTAACACATTTATCAATTATCACATATTAATCCTCTTATACTTTGTTGCTAAAAATTTTAATAATTATTATAATTATCAGTAAAGATTTTTTTAGTAGTCATAAAAACCTATAATTTGTCATTATAATATATGAATATGATGAAAAATATACAATTATCACAAAAAAATTAACTAAAAACATAGTAGCAATAATAATGCTGCTACCGCTAAAAATTTACTATTAGAACTGATTTTTCTTATAGTGACAATTAAGTTAAAAAATATTAGATGATACAATTTTTCTTTTAAAAACAAAAATTAGTCGACTCTATTTTTTCTACTAAAAATATCAATTCGCTGACATTCCGCTTGAATTAAAGGAAAATGTAACCAATGATAAACATACTTCTCACTATTCACTAATGGTGGTCATCACATCTAAGAACGAAGTAGAGGGTTTCTATAGAGGTTATGTAGTCTCCTTAGTCCCAATGAATCAATATTTTTGTCTTATGTTCCTCAAGTGGTTGAAAGATGAATAATATAATTAAAAGATAAAATAAACTAAACATGTCATCAAGATGAATTAAATGTGTTAAAAGACCCTTGATAAATTATAGGACCATTAATAAACTTGTCATCTAATTAAAAGACCATGGGAATTTTCGGATCAATCTCTCTGGTCACACTTTCACCAGTATTAACTAGATTAATAATAAAATTGTCAAATTCTCCATTAGAATGATGGAACTCATCTTACATCAGAGAAGCTTACAAGCTAATATACAAGTTGACTAATTATAACTGCCAACTAACTCTACAGCTGTCAACTAAGCAACTTAACCATAGATAAACCATTTAGAATAATTAACTTAACCATGCCTATAACCATTAGCTACCAGGTTGGCAGATTGTCGTCTAACCAATCACAACTAATTAAATAATAATTTGGCTTAGATTTAAGGCCAATCTTTTCATGTCTTTAATTTTGGTCTCGAAATCATCGAAATTATTTTTTGTAGTAAGTTTTAAATATTAAAAAATTGTTTATTTTTATATTTTAATTTAAATATTAATTTTTATCTCTTTTTAGTAAGTTAGACAAGTGTATATAGACACCATAACATACACCTAAATTTAATGCATATATCATAATGAACAAAGGAATAAAAAAGACTTATTATTGCAATGGCTCTCTTCTATTATACCCTTGCAAGGGAATAAATTAAAGTAACCACAACAACAAAGAAACACAAAATACAAGAAGAAGATCATTAATGCATGCATGCAAAATCCTTACTGCTAACAACAAACTAAATATATAAAAAGTGATTATTTAATTAATTTTTGGTGGAAATGATTGTCTTCAAATAAAGAGGGTCACAAGGAATAGCAAGTGCGCCCTCCTGAGAGAAACCGTACTCCTCTTCAGCTTGCTTTAAGAGTTGAACAAAGTCAGGGTTATCCAAATGCCCCAATTCAATGAAGAACCTCTCTTCCTTCCAACCTTGTGTTGCAATCACCACAAAATGCCCCTCTTTCACTCCTTTCTCATCATCATGTGACGATGATGAGAACAACAATTTCTTCATCATTGGTAACAACCCTCCCTTTCCCTTCCTCCATAATAATCCTCCTCTACTACTAATACTTCCTCTTTTAGCCATGTGTCTAGAGAAGAAAAGGTTCATCTATTGAAAAACTGTTGCATGCAATATCCCAATATATATAGAGGCTGCTGTGAGATACTTAATCAATAATGGGAAGTAATTGATTAAATCTTGGTACGTATAGATAAGCATATATATATATATATAGTATAATCGACAATGGCATGTGAGTTCTCATTAATGGTGACTGTCACTGTTTCTCCAATTTCGGGGAAATTTTAGCTAAGAGATAGGAAGATTCTCAGATGATGTCACAATAAGAATGTTTGGCATTTAATTATTTGCGTTTTTCTGAGAGCGTTTAAGGCCTAAAGAGTAGGTAATGTAGTCATTGCTAAATTATTGTTTAGCTATTAGAGTTTGGAAGAATTCAAATAAGACAAATTGATCAAGATTTATTGATTTATTTATGTATTTATTTATTTCTTTACTATTATTATTATTATTATTATTAGTTTAGATTCTGTTGGTATTAAAAAATGAGTTTTGTCTTTCATTGATGGAAAACTGGGGAAGAGAGAATTGAAAAGTGTATGATTTGATCATTTGAGAGATAACAGATTGGTATGTTATTGTGTTATTTACATAGCTAGTGGAGGGAAACATAAGCAACTAATTCTATTATGAAATTTAGAGACTAAGTAACAGTTATATCTTGCTTTGTATGAGCTGATTCTGGATCATTTTTACTTCTGCATGGGTTATCTGTTATCCTCCCTCAAATTCATGTTACTCTTTGTGTAACCCTGAATTTGTCTCTAAATTTCTCAAACAATATCATGGACAATGACTTCGTGAATATATTTGCATCTTAAGAAAAAGATAGACTGCGCACCACATGTAGTTTTTGTTGATTAACTCTTTAATACACGAAATGCAAGTCCAATTCAAAGTGTTTGGTTCAACTATGAAAAATTGATTTGCCGGCAAGAGAACTGCACTACTATTGTAGGAGAATAAGGTAGGAATAGCTGAGGATGAAATGCGAAGCTCTTGCATCAGATACTGGATCTAGATGATGTCAAAGTCAGTAGCAGTGAGTACACGATATTCAACTTCAGAAGATGACCAGCTCAATGAAGCTTGTTTTCTACTCAACGATGATACTAGATCTAGATGATGTCAGAGTCAGCAGCAGTAAGTACACGATATTCAACTTTAGGGGATGATCAGCTTACTGAAACATGTTTTCTACTCAACCATGATACTAAATTCAATCCTAGATAGATACCATAACCACAAGTTGATCGTTGATAGTTAATATTAGACTCCAGTATGAGTTTGCAAAGCCAAAAATGCTCAATTAGAACAAACATGAAAAGTAAGTCCAACTACAAAAAAAAAAAAAAAATTGATCTATGATCATGGTAAAACTAGTGAAAAGGGTGACTAGAGATCTATGGTCACGGTTTTTTTATCGTAACCTATTTTGTCATGGTCATAGTTTTATAATCACGGTTTTTTAGTTGTGGTCACAGTTTCAATTTTTAAATTCTAACATTTTAGGCCACGTTTTTTTTTTACCGTAATCATAGGTTACTTTATGTTCATGTGTAAAAACCGTGACCATAGCCACGGACGAAGAAACAACGACGATGACAACAGACGCACAGGGAGCACCAAAACGCGACGACATAGTACAGTGAGCCACGGATGGAGACGACGACACCATAAATTCAATGACGATGCAGGGAGCAGTGCAGTGGTGGTAGCCAGCGGCGACGATTTGGCCAGTGGCTGCGAGGAAAAGACCCCTTTCTAAGTGTATTAGTGTGTGTGTGAGACATTGAGAGACTCGAGTGAGGGGAAGCGGGAATTGGGGTTAGGTTTTTTTTTGTAACAACAACAAAACGATGCCATTTCGGGTGTGGGGGGAAGGGGGTGGTAGGGCAAAAAAAGGACCAAAAACATCTTTAGGTTACCCCCAAGAACTGAAATCATAGACCCCTTTTAGATCATCTTTTTGTAAAACCACGACTATAGACCTTTTTAGGTCACGCACCAAAACCGTGAAGACGCCTTTAGGTCACCTTCAAAAATTGTGACTATAGACTCCTTTTAGGTCACTCTTTTTCAAAAAACTGTAGCCATAGATCCATTTAAGTCATCCCCAAAATTGTGACCATAGATACCTTTAGGTCACTCTCTAAAATCATGCATGACCATACACCCTTTTAAGTCACTCTTCAAAACTTTGACTATAGACCCTTTTAGGTTACTCTTTCGTAAAATTGTGACTATAGATCTTTTTAAGTTATCTCCTAAAACTGTGACCATAGATCCTTGTAAATCATCCCTTAAAATTGTGACCATAGACCCCTTTAGGTCACTCACTAAAATCGTGACCATAGATCCTTTTAGGTCATTTTATTTTAAAAATCGTGACTATAAACTCTTTTAGGTTATCTTTCAAAATTGTGACCTATATTTCTTTTTAGATCACCCCATAACTATGACCATAAACCTTTTTAAGCTACACCTTTTTTAAAAAATCCATGACCATAAATTCTTAGGATTATGATTTTTTACCGTAACAAAAAAAAATTATAGCCATAGACCTAAAAGTGTTGTGGTGTATCCCTGATTAACACTACTAGCCAACTACTTTAATATTCTCTTAACACACTTCCAATAACTTTCTAAGGGCTTATGCATGTACTGATTAACTTTGTTAAGAAATAATGAAATTTTAGGGCAAGTTGAAGTTATATATTGTAAAGAGCCTACAAGGATCAATATAAAAAGAAGGTTTTGCAAATACATCATCCCCATATTAGATAATTTCATAGAGGTAATCATAAGGGTTGGTACAGCAACAGTATTACTCATGTTTGCTTTAACTAAACCATCTTTAATATTTTATGTCTGACACAAGTGAAAAGAATTAGAGGACAATTTATGTACTTCTATGCCCAAAATTAAGAGAATTCAACCAAGTCATCATGTGAGAAAATATTGTTTAGTTTAGAAATTATAGATTGAATTTTAAAATTATCATTACCCATAATTAAGATGTCATCTACATACACTAAAAATGTAAAAAAAAAAATTATCAGATTGTTTAAAAACAAAGAAGTTTTTAAGTGATCTCTTTGGAACACAAACATAGCCAGAGTTGATGATAGCTTGATAAATCGAGCTCTAAGTGCTTGCTTAAGCACATAGAGTAATTTATTAAGTTTGCATATATAATAACCCAGTTTTTCATAAAATAATTTTTTAGATTTTCTGTAATTAAAATTCATAAAATTTGATGAGAATCACAGTTCACTTCGTGTTAACAAGGCAGGTCATTATTAAAAATAAAAAAAAATATAAAATAAATTTATCTAATAAAAGATTATTTTTTGTATAAGACAAAAAGTCCTTCTCAATGATGGCAATTAATTATCAGATCCAAATTCATTCGATAAAGAACTTTTACAACTATTCTTTTATCTGTTTAGCTTCACCAAAATATTTTAAAAATATTTTAGAGCTAAAATAATATATGATAATGGTATTTCTCATACTAATATAATTATCTACTTTATCGGATACAATAAAAATAAGTGATCAAATAATTATTACTTTTGGTAATTATCCTCCAAAAATTTATCCTTCCTACATATTTTTTCACTCATATATACATCTCCTTTTACCATTTCTTAATCACCACAAATTAAATTTACCATGTAGTGAATTTACCTAAAGATAAGGATAATTAAGTCATCAAATTACATCATCATATGACACTTAAAATTACCCAAAATTTATCCCCTGAAAAGTCAGCACTTCATCTCCTCTAAAACCATCATATGTTAACATTTATATGGTTAATTGGTCACCAAGAGAGAATATTAGAGATAATATTACATAAGTAAAAGGGAAAAGAAAATTAAAATTTTCAATCTTATCTCTCCTATTTCTCAATGTCATTCTTTCTCTCTTTTCTTCTCATTATTGTCTCATCCTTATTACAAACATCAACAATTTAATAAAAGAAAAAGAAAGAAAGAAAGAAAAATGTAACATTTTCACTATCAGAATGTCATATTTCTGACTGCATCACTCTAATAACAAGGATATTACGATGACCTTTATGTATATAATATAATTAAATAGGAGCCTTTAACTGAAAACTTTATCGACTTTTTTTTGAAAAAACGAAAATATTTTTCTTTTTTGCGTACATATATACATACAAATGATCACAATACTATTACATATCCAAGAAGAATAAAACAAGCATATATATATATATACACATACACAGCCATATCATAAAATCAACTCCTATCCCTCTTTACAAAATATAGTGATAAGGCTGTAGTTGGTGAGAACCTAACCAGACAGTCTCACCAGAAGAATTTCAGAATTGTCATAAAAGAATATATTTAAGAAAGTTTGTTTTACAGTAGTGATCATTGCTCGTTTTATGATTCTTTTTGATAAATTATCCTTTCCTTAAATATCGATCATTGGGCTTTTTTTTTAAATAAAAAAGTGCTTTTATACAACCACTCTTACCAAAAATTCATCCAATCACAGCCTCCGACCCAAAACTAGTTCACGTTCAAACAATCACAGCCTCCTGCCCAAAATACACCATAACACATCAATACATGTCAAGAGATTGATGTGTGCGCATATTTAGTATTTTTATTTACCTCCAAAATCAAGAAAACCATTTTTAATAATATTCAACTAAATCAACTTTCAAAAATCATTTTTATCAACAACCACACACGATTCAAGCAATCAATAATTCAATCCAGTAAACAACACATCTATAACTCACATAATCACAAAAATACATTATTTACATTAATATCTATTTATAATAATTCTGTATTATAAAATAAATTTTAAGAAAAACCCCTAACCCCACGCCCACTGGTGCCCTGTTCTCCCTCCTTACCTTTTCCTCTCTTCCCCATTCCCGGATCTCTCTCTCTTTTTCCCCTCTCTTTCTTTTATTTTTCTTCGCGCGTGTGTGTGTAACGAAAGGGGGTGGGGATGCGGCTGAGGGTGAGTGATGGTGAGGTGAGTGTTTAGTTTCTAGGGTTAAGATAAACTTTAGGTAAGAGTAATTTTGTAATTTTAATAATAATAATATTTATAAAAATACTATTTAATTATCAACTAAAAGTTTATTTTTAAATAAATACTCGAATTCAATAATTAGAGGTAATTACACCGATTTCTTTTTATTACTAAATATTTAAAATATAATATCTAAAATTCTCATTATTATTACTAGCGGCTCAACAGGCACTTCAGCCGCTTTTCTATTATTGTGAAGAGATTAATTTTTATAATTTTATTTTTAAAATTATAAATTTAATAAAATAATCTAAACATTAAAAATAAAAAATTAAAAACAAAATAAAAATTTTATAAGTTATTTAACTTTTAGAATGTATAAAATTTATAAATTTAAATTAAATAAGATATTAAACAAATTTACTATATTGTTATTATGTATAACAAAATAAAAATAAAGATTTAGAAATATTATTTAAAATTAACTATTTAGAAACGTTATTAAATTTATTTATTTATTTTTAGTAATATTTAGTTTGAAGTAGAGATAAAAATTTATATTTAAAACACTTTTATCTTGCATAATTCTATTTGATAATTTTTTTATTTTATATTTAATTTTGTAAACTATCTTTAACTACATTATTTTATTCAAAATTATTAATCTATATTTTTATTATATCGCTTCACTATATCAAACACTATTCTTTCTCTTACTATATATTGTCCTCTATACACATATATGTCATTGTCTCATCGTCACTATTATATTATCTTGCTCTCCTTTCTCATTTTTTTCTTCTCCTTCCACATTCTCTTTATCGGATCATTATTAATTATTACCAAGAATCATCGTCGCAACTTTTTTCTTGTCTATCACTTTGATTTATAACTATTGATTGTGTTAACTTTTATAAGTTGTTGAAGTTTTGCTAAAAGAATTAAGATATAAAGTATTTAAAATTTTTCGAAATTATCAAAATTTAATGTCAGTAATCCTAAAAAACAATATCAAAATATATTATTTTCAACCAAAATAGTAAAAAATAGTACATAATTGTAAATTTTTTAACTAATAATTATAAACTTAAGTCGCAGTTTAATATAGTACCTTACGACAGAAGGCAACCATTGCTATCCATATTTGACTACTATTTTATAAGTTTCATATTTTTTTTATTGTGCACATCAATTAAACTATAATTTATTATTTCATTTTACATGTTTTGAAATAATATCATCGTATTATAAGGATGAGATTAATTTCCATAATCTATACGAATCTTCTTATTATTTTATTCGTCATTTGAATACTATCCAAAAAAAATAGTTAGTTAAAGTGAAACACTATATAAAGAGACACATAAAACTTTTAGGTTTATTGTTCTGGTTTGTTTCTTAAACCTCACTTAATATACTCAAATTTAATAGCTTTGATGGTGGTGATTCTTTGTAATTAGTTAAAAAGTTACAACTTTCTCTTTCTCTTTCTAACTCTCCTTACGATTTTGAACAAATTTAATTTTATTATTAAATAATTTTTTAAGTTTAGAATATTTTTAACTTCCTATATATAATAAGTATCTTTTAAATTATCTAGTGCATAAAAGGTTACAACTTTTTATGTATCTTGAAAGTTAAAAATTAAAGTTAAATGAGATTTGTTTTTTTATTAAGTACAAAAATAAACAATAAATCTAAATGATATTAGTTCCTTTATTAAGATAGAGAAATTCCTTGAAAGGATAATATTAAGTTCCATATTCTTATATATGAGAACATGTACCATTTATTATATTATATATAATCTTTGTACCATATAACAAAAGGTGAAAATCTATAAAGTCAATACAAAGAGTTGCCCACAACTTTAGTTTTCAAGACTATATTTACCCTCTAACAAACCATTTCATAAAGCAAATTATAAGGACAAAATAGTCATAAAATTTATTTTAAAAAATCTAATAATTTCTCACTAACATAAAAATAGTTTTATTACTCCTATAACCATGATAACACATCTCCCAACAAATAAATATAGAGTGTCTGCAAATTGTTAATAAATAAAAAATGGACTAAGTAAACATCAATATCTTCACATTTTTTTACCATCTTCATATTTTGTTTAATTCTATGTTAGGTTTAGTTTATATCCTTTATTTTATCAATGTCTTTATATTCTTTACTGTAAAACTCGGTTAATTAATGACTAATTAACCCATAAATTAGAATTTATTTTAGAAAGCCAAAAATGTGATTTTTATGGCTTAATATGATAGAGAAAATTGAGACAAGAATTTTGATACCAATTTTATAGAGATCAGACCAAGATTGGACCGAACAGGCCAAACCGGGACAACCGGACCCATATTGGGCCCTTGACCTAACATAACTAAACCTAAAATTCTACTTTTCAGCACTCTCTCTCCTGTCTACACACAATGCAAGAACACGCTGAAATTACAAGGAATGGGGGAAGAACACTCTCTCAAAGTTCTAACCCTTGTTTGATCTTCAAACCACCAAAACTTTTGATCTAGATCTCTGATTGCTGCACCGTTTGCGGCCACTCATTCAACACGAAGAGATCTACAAAACCCACTACTTTGTTCTTGAGGTAAGCCAGGATTTTGGTTCAGTTCTTCATCCCTTAATTTTGAATTTCATGGAGAAAAGTGTTGAGATTTTAGACTCTTTGATGTTATAGGACCCAACTCTCTTGAAGGAGAAGATTAATCTTGTCTCCTTGAATCTTAGGTGTAGTAAAATTCTCAACCCTAGTAGAATTTATTGTTCTATGATGATTGGGTATTGAGTTATTGTGTTTGGGTATGATAATTGTGGCTTAGGTAGTGTATCTGTGAATATTGAAGCTTGATTGAGATTTTGGAAAGCTTGGAAAAGGGCTTTGGTGTGCTAAAAATCTATTCTTGGAGGTGTTGAGACCTTGAGAGCTTGTGGAAAAGTGATTTGGAAGTGCTCCGATTGAGCGGGGGAAATCGGCTAAGGTATGGTCTCGGTTTCCTGTATCTAAAATGTAATATGGTGTGAAAACTTAGGCTAGAGGCCTTAAGATAGGCATTGAATTGTTGATGTTGTTGAATGGTTGAGATATATTATGTGATCATATATGTGATTATGAATATTGATGCCTTGATGGTGTGATGTTTGAGAAAAATGCATCTTGTGATATATGCTTGATGAATGATTCAGGTTGATTTGTGGGTGAAACCATGTTGATGGTGAGTATGACACTGATTATGTATAATGATGGTTGATTGGGAATTGTGTTGTTTGAAATTGAGATGAGGAAGGATGTATGACATGTTAATGTGTTTGAAATATGGCCATTTAATTGATATGGGTTGAAATAGTGGGATGGTGGTTGTGAATTTTAATGTATGAATTGAGGAGGCTTGAGGTTGACTTTTGGTATGTCTTGGTTGATTTTGAAAAGGGTTAAAATTGGTTTGTTTTGAAAATAGCACTTTGTAGTTTTGTATGAAAATGTGGTTTTTGGGCCTACTTTGGTAGAACATAACTTGAGCACCGGATCCCTGATTTATGCCAAACTTATTTAGAAATAAAATTGGATCCGGGATGTGTATGCCGTTCGAAGAACGGGCAAAAAATGATTTGAAACGGAGAAGTTATGTCCGTCGGAAGATTGGAGTTTGAAACTGTGAATTCTGCAGCTTTTAAGTTAGAAAAATTTTGGCAGAATGCACCCTCACGCCTAGGCGTGATTGACGCGGACGCGTCGTTTTCACTACCCACGCGTGCGCGTGGCCGACGCATACGCGTCGGTGGGCTGCACCAATTGCCTAGCCAAATTCCCGTTTGTTGTGCGAGAATTGTGCTAGTTTTGTGCGTGGGGCACAAACCGCATCCACGCGTACGTGTGGCTGATGCGTAGGCGTCACTTGGCCTTTCTTCCATCCACGCGTGCGCGTAGGCAATGCGCACGTGTGACCCTGTTTTCTCTCCAAAGTTGATTTTTGAGTTTTTAAAGCCAACTTTCATACTTCTAAGCCTCCGATCTCACCCCTTATGTGTTAAATCTTTATGACATGCCTAGCGATGGGAAAGAAGCTAGGGATTGTGGTAACTTGTGAATGAAGGAAGGGGAGAAATAATGATCAATGATGATCAAATATGAGCCGATGGGTGGTGGAAGTGCTTTATGTGCCATGAGCCGATGGGCTGTATTTGTTAATAAATTGGCTGGATATGGATTGAATTTTGAGCCGGATGGCTGAGTTATTGCCGAATTACGACAGAGCCATTTTTTATTTATGGCTGAGTATGATTGCATATATACATATTGAATGAAATGTGAATGTTGCACTTCCACTATCTGAGATACGAGTTTTTCTAGATGAAAGCAGTGGCTAGCCACCACGTGCTCTAGGTGGAGACTCGATACTCTGCTGACCTTATGTCGTAAGTATGGCCGGACACTGTGAAAGTTCCGGATGAGCTCTCCCAAGTGAATATGAATTATGAATTATGTTGAGTATAACTCGAGTTGAGGATGTACGACAGAGGAACAGTCCAATAGTTAGCTACCAGGACTTGTCGAGTTGGCTTTATAACTGACAGATGAGACTCATCAGCCATTAGGACATGCATTCATCATATGCATATTATGTGAATTGTTTGGAATTGCCTAATTGTCTGTATATTACTTGCTAATTGTCTAAATGCCATATCTACTTCCTATTTGTATATCTCTTGTCTGATTTAACTGTGGTTGCCATATTATACTCCTGCTGGTGGTTGGGAGGTCTGAAGGAATTGGAAAGGAAAGTATTAGTTAGACTGAAGATCTTTAGTCAGTTGTCATTATAGTTTAGCCTGTTTATAAGCTTTGAATAATTTGTTGGAAGTTCTAGGATTGCCTTTGGCTTTCCTAGGACATTACATGTTAGATATGTGGGCACTGTTACCATATAGAGAACCTTCGGTTCTTACCAATGCCAATTTTGTGGTTTTCAGATGCAGGACGTGTGGCTTCTCGTTGAAGCATGCTGAAGACTTCTAGATTAGCGAAGATCCTTGGTTCTCGGGACTTTACTTTTGTTTTATGTTTATACTTAGATACTTTTATCTCCACTAAATAATACAAACTGTGATGACTCCTCTTAGAGGAGATTTTGGAGAATAGGTTTTCTGTATTTTGTCCCTTGGGGTTTCCTTTGGGTTTATTGCTTTATATATTTACATGTATATATTTCTATGCTCAGATCGGTCATCTTCGCAACCGGATGTTGAGTTTTGATATTCCTGTTTTTGGCACTCTTGTGTATATATATAATCTCGCGTTGGTTCATCATTTATTTGTTACATTTTCGATCGGAGCTTTGCGCTTTTGAGTTACGATTTTGTTTTACCCTTTTTTCTTCAAAGGCTCCTAGTTATAATCATTTTTCACACTATTATACGTATTAAATTTTATTTTAGAGGTCGTAATACCTTGCCATCTCTGAATTATGACTTAAGCATAAGACTCTGTATGGTAGGGTGTTACATTATGGTATCAGAGCAGTTCGTTCTTGTAGAGCCTGAGGGACAGACTGACTATGCTTTAGTGCATTATCTATATGTGCGTTATGTGCTATTAGTATATCTACTTAATATAACTGGCATAAACGTTCATGAGCATGCATTTGGGACTTTGAAGCACTAAATTTTCGATATTGAGACTGATCAACTTGATATCGATTGTTTGGTGTGTATAGAAACCAGATGGCAATTCGTGGACGCGGTCGAGGTCATGGGAGAGGTTGTACAAATTCTCAGGGGCCGCGTACCAACCCAAATGACCCGATAGATTTTATGGCAGCATTGGATAACATGGCTTCTGCTATGCAGGCCACTGTAGAGGCTCTTGGGCAATAGATGAACAACCATGGCAATGACAGAGGTGGAGCTCAAGGCCCGATAACACTGGCAACCTTCTTAAAGGTTAATCCACCTAAGTTCAAGGGAACTACTAGCCCGACTGAAGCCGATACCTGGTTTCAGGCGATGAAGCGAGCACTGCAAGCGCAGGTGGTACCTGAGGGGTAGTGTGTTGAGTTTGCTACCTATTTGCTCACTGGGGAAGTATCGCATTGGTGGCAAGGAGTCTGACGTCTCTTGCAGCAGGGTGATGACTATATCACCTAGGATGCCTTTCGGGAGAAATTCTATAAGAAGTACTCTCTTCTACTCTCTTCTTTCTTCTTTTGCTCGAGGACGAGCAAACATTTTAAGTTTGGTGTGGTAAAAGCGTTGCTTTTTCATAACCATTTATGGCATCCAAGGCCGGAGAAACCTCTAAAAAGAGGAAAGGGAAGGCAAAAGCTTCCACCTCCGAGTCATGGGAGATGGATAGATTCCTCTCAAGGGTGCATCAAGTCCACTTCTATGAAGTTGTGGCCTTGAAGAAGGTGATCCCCGAAGTCCCCTTTTCACTCAAAAAGGGTGAATATCCGGAGATCCGCCATGAGATCCGAAGAAGAGGTTGGGAAATACTTACCAACCCCATTCAACAAGTCGGAATCTTGATGGTTCAAGAGTTCTATGCCAATGCATGGATCACAAAGAACCATGACCAAAGTGTGAACCCGAATCCAAAGAATTATCTCACTATGGTTCGGGGGAAATACTTGGATTTTAGTCCGGAGAGTGTGAGGGTGGCGTTCAACTTGCCTATGATGCAAGGAGATGAGCATCCTTACACTAGAAGGGTCAACTTTGATCAAAGGTTGGACCAAGTCCTCACAACCATATGTGAAGAGGGCGCACAATGGAGGCAAGATTCAAGAGGAAAGCCAGTTCAATTGAGAAGGCATAACCTCAAGCCCGTGGCTAGAGGATGGTTAGAGTTCATACAACGCTCAATCATTCCCACTAGCAACCGGTCCGAAGTTACCATAGACCGGGCCATCATGATTCATAGCATCATGATTGGAGAAGAAGTAGAAGTTCATGAGGTTATAGCTCAAGAACTCTACAAGGTGGCAGACAAGACCTCCACTTTGGCAAGGTTAGCCTTTCCTCATCTCATCTGTCACCTCTGTTATTCAGTTGGAGTTGACATAGAGGGAGATACCCCCATTGATGAGGACAAGCCCATCACCAAGAAAAGGATGGAGTACACAAGAGACCCCTCTCACCATGAGATCCCTGAGATTCCTCAAGGGATGCACTTTCCTCCACAAAATTATTGGGAGCAAGTAAACACCTCCCTAGGAGAATTGAATTCCAACATGGGACAACTAAGGGTGGAGCATCAAGAACACTCCATTCTCCTCCATGAAATTAGAGAAGACCAAAGAATCATGAGGGAGGAGCAACAAAGACAAGGAAGAGACATTGAGGAGCTCAAGCACTCCATAGGATCTTCAAGAGCAAGAAAGAGCCGCCATCACTAAGGTGGACCTGTTCCTTGATTTCCTTGTTCTTTATTCTTCTGTTTTTCGATTTTTATGCTTATGGTTATCCATGTTTGTGTCTTGTGATCATTAGTGTCTTAGTGTCTATGCCTTAAAGTTATGAATGTCCTATGAATCCATCACATTTCTTGAATAAAAACGTGCTTAATTGAAAAGGAAAGAATTGCATGAATTCTGAATTTTATAATAGTTTAATTATTTTGATGTGGTGACAACACTTTTGTTCTCTGAATGTATGCTTGAACAGTGCATATGTGTTTTGAACTTGTGGTTCATGAATGTTGGCTCTTGAAAGAATGATGAAAAAGGAGACATGTTACTGAGGATCTGAAAAATCATTAAAATGATTCTTGAAGCAAGAAAAAGCAGAAAAAAAAAAAAGAGAAAAAGCAAACGAAAAAAAAAAAAGAAAAAGAGAAGAAAAACCGAAAAAAAAAGAGAAAGAAAAAGAAAGAATAATAGTTGTGATCCAAGGCAAATAAGAGTGTGCTTAAGAACCCTGGACACCTCTAATTGGGGACTTTAGCAAAGCTGAGTCACAATCTGAAAAGGTTCACCCAATTATGTGTCTGTGGCATGTATGTATCCGGTGGTAATACTGGAAGACAGAGTGCTTTGGGCCACAGCCAAGACTCAATAAGTAGCTGTGTTCAAGAATCATCATACTTAACTAGGAGAATCAATAACACTATCTGGATTCTAAGTTCCTAAAGAAGCCAATCATTCTGAATTACAAGGGATAGAGTGAGATGCCAAAACTATTCAGAGGCAAAAAGATAAAAGCCCCGCTCATCTAATTAATACTGATCTTCATAGATGTTTTTGGAGTTCATTGCATATTCTCTTCTTTTTATCTTATTTGATCTTTAGTTGCTTGGGGACAAGCAACAATCTAAGTTTGGTGTTGTGATGAGCGGATAATTTGTATGCTTTTTGGCATTGTTTTTAGTATATTTTTAGTATGATCTAGTTAGTTTTTAGTATATTTTTATTAGTTTTTAGTTAAAATTCACTTTTCTGGACTTTACTATGGGTTTGTGTGTTTTTCTGTGATTTCAGGTATTTTCTGGCTGAAATTGAGGGACCTGAGCAAAGATCTGATCCAGAGACTCAAAAGGACTGCAGATGCTGTTGGATTCTGACCTCCCTACACTCGAAGTGGATTTTCTGGAGCTACAGAAGCCCAATTGGCGCGCTCTCAACGGCGTTGGAAAGTAGACATCCTGGGCTTTCCAGCAATATATAATAGTCCATACTTTGCCCAAGATTTGATGGCCCAAACCGGCGTTCAAAGTCACCTCAAGAAATTCCAGCGTTAAACGCCGGAACTGGCACCTAATTGGGAGTTAAACGCCCAAACTGGCACTAAAGCTAGCGTTTAACTCCAAGGAGAGTCTCTACACGAAATTACTTCTTTGCTCAGCCCAAGCACACACCAAGTGGGCCCGGAAGTGGATTTTTATGTCATTTACTCATCTATGTACTAGTTTTCTATAAGTAGGACCTTTTACTATTGTATTAGAGAGCTTTTTCGATCATGTTTTGATGATTGAACCCTCTTTGGGAGGCTGGCCATTCGGCCATGCCTAGACCTTGTTCTTATGTATTTTCAACGGTGGAGTTTCTACACACCATAGATTAAGGTGTGGAGCTCTGCTGTACCTCGAGTATTAATGCAATTACTATTGTTCTTCCATTCAATTCCGCTTGTTCTTTATCCAAGATATCACTTGTTCTTCAACATGATGAAGGTGATGATTGACGCCCATCACCATTCTCACCCATGAACAAGGTGACTGACAACCATTCTTGTTCTACAAGCATCTGAGGCTTAGTGAATATCTCTTGGATTCCTGATTGCACGATGCATGGTTGATCGCCTGACAACCGAGTGCTCGCCTGACAAACGAGCCAACCATTCCGTGAGATCAGAGTCTTCGTGGTATAGGCAAGAACTGATGGCAGCATTCAAGAGAATCCGGAAGGTCTAACCTTGTCTGTGGTATTCTGAGTAGGATTCAATGACTGAATGACTGTGACGTGCTTCAAACTCCTAGCAGGCTAGGGCGTTAGTGACAGACGCAAAAGTATCAATGGATATTATTCCGGCCTGACCGAGAACCGACAGCTGAATTCCGCTATGCCGTGACAGGACATATGCAATCGCTTTCACTGAGAGGATGGGAGGTAGCTGCTGACAACAGTGAAACCCTACACGAGCTTGCCATGGAAAGGAGTAAGGAAGGATTGGATGAAGGCAGTAGGAAAGCTGAGAGACGGAAGGGAAGGCATCTTCATACACTTGTCTGAAGCTCTTACACCAATGATATGCATAAGTATCACTATCTTTATCTTTATGTTATTTTCGTTCATCATCATATACAATTGAGTTTGCCTGACTAAGATTTACAAGATGACCATAGCTTGCTTCAATGCTAACAATCTCCGTGGGATCGACCCTTACTCACGTAAGGTATTACTTGGACGACCCAGTGCACTTGCTGGTTAGTTGTGTGAAGTTGTAGTGATCACAATTTCGCGCACCAGTCACGTTAACTAAGTTAACGTGAACTCTAACGTGAAGAAGGGACTGTGAGCCAACGTTAGTGACACTTAACATTATCACTAACGTTGGCCAATGATCATAAGTGGCCACATTAGAGTCCACGTTAACTTAGTCAACGTGGCCTCTAACGTTAGAAGGGGGAAGGAAGCCAACGTTAGTGACATTCAACATTGTCACTAACGTTGGCCTAAGGTGCAATGTACCACGTTAACTTGGTTAACGTGGGAGATAACGTAAGAGGCAAGGGTGGTCGACAACGTTAGTAACACCCAACATTGTCACTAACGTTGGAAGCAACCACAAAACCCCAAGGAGCCACGTTAACTTCCACGTTAACTTAGTTAACGTGGAAGCTAACCTTGATGAGTGAAAGATGAGCCAACGTTAGTAACACTCAACATTGTCACTAACGTTGGGGATGGATAAGGATGGCCACGTTAGAAGCCACGTTAATTTCGTTAACGTGGAACTCTAACGTGAGACATAGGGGCACATTAGAACGTTAGTGACAATGTTAAGTGTCACTAACGTTCTCGAAGGTTGGCAAGGCCACGATAGAAGCCCACGTTAAGAGTCACGTTAACTAAGTTAACGTGAACTCTAACGTGAAGAAGGGACTTTGAGCCAACGTTAGTGACACTTAACATTATCACTAACGTTGGCCAATGATCATAAGTGGCCACATTAGAGTCCACGTTAACTTAGTTAACGTGGCCTCTAACGTTAAAAGGGGGAAGGAAGCCAACGTTAGTGACATTCAACATTGTCACTAACGTTGGCCTAAGGTGCAATGTACCACGTTAACTTCCACGTTAACTTGGTTAACGTGGGAGATAACGTAAGAGGCAAGGGTGGTCGACAACGTTAGTGACACCCAACATTGTCACTAACGTTGGAAGCAACCACAAAACCCCAAGGAGCCACGTTAACTTCCACGTTAACTTAGTTAACGTGGAAGCTAACGTTGATGAGTGAAAGATGAGCCAACGTTAGTAACACTCAACATTGTCCCTAACGTTGGGGATGGATAAGGATGGCCACGTTAGAAGCCACGTTAACTTCGTTAACGTGGAACTCTAACGTGAGACATAGAGGCACATTGGAACGTTAGTGACAATGTTAAGTGTCACTAACGTTCTCGAAGGTTGGCAAGGCCACGATAGAAGCCGCGTTAACCTAGTTAACGTGGGCTCTAACGTGAGACATAGAGGCACATTGGAACGTTAGTGACAATGTTGAGTGTCACTAATGTTCTCGAACTCATACTTTCACTAAACGTTCACACCCCTAACGTCTTGAGCTAAATTCTCTGCCCACTTCACACTTTCTCTCTGCAAGTAAAACCAAGCCCAAATGAAGAAGAGGACTGCTTCAAAGCTCAAGCAAGCAAGCCCATAATTGTCAACCAATCAAGGCCACAAGAAGCATCTAGAATAGGAATTTTCATTTAAGTGTAATTTGCTTTTAATTTCATTTTGTAATTTAGGAGAGCCTATATAAAGGCCTTAGATTTTACATTCAAGTCATTCGGGAATGAGGAGATTGAGAGGGGTCTTCGGACTCCCTCCCCTCACACACTTTTCCTTTTCTTTCTTTGTACTTTTCCTTTATGAATTTTGAAATTTTATTTTCAGTTTTAATCTTCATCTTTACTTTTCTGCACTTTCTTTCTTTTTCTATTTTGGTAGAGCAATGACCAACTAACTCTTTACATTGGGTTAGAGAGCTCTATTGTGATTCAATGGATTAAGTGTAGTTCTTATTCTTCTTCTTCTATCTTTTCTCTTGATTTTTCTTGAAAGCTTTTGATCTTCATCCAATTGGGTAGTTATCTTGGAAAAGAAGCTATTCATACTTGGATCTCTTTTGAACCTTGGAAGAAGAATGAAGAGATCATGCTAGAAATGCTTTCTCATGTTGTACCAAATTAGGTTTGGAAGGATATGTGACTATAATCCTCCAACACTTGATTTGGGAATGCATGTGGTATAATCAGTGACCATACTTCATCACTTCTCATGAGCAATTGACCAAGGAATTGGCTATTGATCAAGATTTGAGAGATTGAATTACAAGTAATTGTAATTCGATCACTTAAGATTGCCAAGGAGATCAATGAATGATTGAGGAAGAGATGAGAATGAACTTGATCCGGAGGATTGCAATATCTCTTGATCCCAATGTTCATTTTATTTTTAGTTCTTACATTTACTTTTCTTGCCATTTTACTTCTCTACACTCTATTGCTTTCTCTACTTTTCTGCCATTTACATTTCCTTGTTACTTATCACTCCAATATGATTCGTCTAACTAGGATAATCAATTAACCATTGATTGCTTAATTCATTAATCTCTGTGGGATTCGACCTCACTCTATTGTGAGTTTAACTTGACGACAATTCGGTACACTTGCCGAAGGGAGATTTGTTGAGAGACAAGTTTCCACCTGCATCAAGTTTATGGCACCGTTGCCGGGGATTAATTGTGATTAACAAACTACCAGTTGATTGATTTACTAGATTAGACACTTTTCTTTTATCTTTGTTTTCTTTTGTTTCTTTATTTTCTTTTGCTAACTAACTGTTTGTGATATTGCCTCACTGGGAATTTCTTCATCTGTGACAAGGGGAATTCCAATCTCTTTTATCTTGGTGATTGTTGTTTGATACAGAGTAATTTGAAGAAAAATGGAGTATAGATCATCTTTTGGTCAATCAAGTTACTTGGGATACTTCTCACCACCACAAAATAATTCATGCTATTATGATAATGGTGGTTGGGAATATCAAGAACATGAAACAGGGTGCTTCCCAGGGTCACTAAATGGTCCATATTTTGATGACTTTGATCACTACTCAAGCTGTGCCTGGGAAGATCAAAACCAAAGAAATTTCACTTATTCACACCCCATTCATCAAGAGCCATCATCCTTTAATTATTCAACCTCACCTCCTAGCTTTCCGCATCCAAACCCTTCAACACTTGGATATGCCTCAACACAAAATTCCTTCCCACATCCATATAATTCATCTCACCACTCACACAATCCATTGTATTACACACAAAATTCTTCTCACAGTCCACAAAACCCATATCATCACCCACAAGAGTCATACCACTCTCATAATATACAACCACAAAATAACCAATTCCATTCATAAAATAGCCACCCTCATCCTCCAAATTCCAACCCAGCTGCACACCCTCCCCTCGAGGATAAGCTATCAAGGATAGAGAACCTACTGGCAATTCTCTTGGAAGAATCTGAAGACATTAGAACTTTCCAGGAGAAAGTAAGGTCTAGTATGCAAAACCGGGGGGGCTGCCATTAAGGAGCTTGGGACACAAGTTGGATATATATCAAAGCAAATCACTACCCACCATTCTCTCAGTGGTACCATGGCAAACCCATGGGAGGAATCAAAAGAACAAGAAAAAGAGAAAACCATACCAAGTGAGATTCATATGAAGGAAGAGGAGATTGTGAGAATATATAAGCCTAAGGCTCCATACCCACAGAGGTTACTAGTGGGGACAAAGGAACATGCAAACTCACTCCCAAAAGACTCAATGCAACATCATGTAGAAGAAAGGGAGAAAGTCAATCAAGGGAGCCCACACTCCAATGAAACAGAGAGTTGCATAAAGGGTGAGTTCATTGAACCACCAATTCAAGAAGCTCTTGATGAAGAGGATGCTCCGACCATCATACAACACCCAAGTACTGAAATTAAGGTGGTGAAGGCAATCAACATGAGCACTAAAAAGAGGATGGTGACCAAGAAAAGAAGGACAATATCCATGAAGAAGAAAAGGTCAACCAAAAGCCATCCCACCCCTACCCCAACAAGCAAGTTTACACAAGCTAACAACAAAAGAATGCTTGCTGGGGAGAGGCACTCAAAACAAGGGGCATTAACTGGCTCCTCTTTCCTCTTGAGGTCATTCCTCTTAACAAACTGGAAGAAGAGGAAGAAATTCATGAACAACATGTCAAGCTAATGACATTAAAAGAGCGCTTGTTGGGAGGCAACCCAACCGTAGGTAACATTTCCTTGCTTTGCTTAGTTTACTTTCAATAATTTGGCATATGATTGCATTCTAAGTTTGGTGTTGCTATGCAACAATTTGATTTTCAATCTTCACTGGGTACTTGCAACATTCTAAATTGATAGTGGCACACTAAGTTTGGTGTTGCCACTTAACTTTCATGCAAGTACCATGCCAACACCACTTATTAATGCAATCAAAATGTCTCTGTTTGTATCCCTTGTGTCTTTATTGTATCCTTAACCTTGCTTGCTGAAACACATGCATACTCACACTTCATTCTAAGACATTCATGATCCATCATGGACCCCATGACCACTGTTTTAATTGTTGCTTGAGTATAAGCAATCATTCTATGTCTGGTGTGGGAAGGGAAAGAATAGGAGGAAAAGGGCAACAACAATGAAGATAAAATACAAGGTGGTAAAGTTCCTTTCTCCTCTTACTTATTTCCAGCACTTTAATTTGCATGATTTTCTTCTATTTTCTTTGTATGTATGTGTGCTTGCTCTTTGTGAATAAGCATGTCAAATCTGTCTTTTAAACTTTTTATTGATTAAGGCTGTGTTTTCTAGTCTGAATGTCATTACTGCATCCTTACTTTGCTTACTTGTATGCTTGTCCCTTTTGAATCAAATGAAAAGATAATGAGTGTTTTATAAAAGACCAGAGTAGAGTTCATACTATGGAGTAAGTTCCTGAGTTTGTGGTGTGGTCATAAGTTAGCTAAGTTGGTTCAACCACAAGGTGGGAAGACAACTATCTGTCCTGAATCATATGCTTTGAACACACCCCATGAGACTAGCTAAATAACAAGATCATAATAAGAAAAAGGGAAAGAACAATGAAAGTGGAAGAATCAAAGAAAATGAATAAGCAATAAGGCTAGGCACCAATGGTTTTTAATCTTAAGACATGTGTCTGTATTGCTCCTGTGTGAGGGATCTACTTGGATGAATAAGCTTTTAGGGGTGCCTTATCACTTGGTAACTTGGGTTAACTAACTCGGGATTATCAGCTGAAAGTCCACTATCAAGAGTAACCCCTCACTACAGAGCATTTAGTAACCCAAAGAGGTGCTGGACACCAAGGTCTCAAGAAAAGAAAATAAATAAACCATATGCCTGTGGTGTGTATGTATGGGGGAGAGACTTGAGGAAGTAAGTCCGTAGGGGTGTTTCAACACCTAGCACCTTGAACCAACTGGTTCGGGAGTGTTGACTGAAAGCTTATTTTAAAGAGTTGCCCCCTTATAGAGCACTTAGCCTAAGAACACAAATAAGCCCTGAAATCACAATAAAAGAATCAATGAATAAAAGTCTCATGGGATGCAATCACAGTGAGTATTCTAAGACATGATAAAGGTCTGAAAGCCAGTGAAGGAATGAACCTTAGTTGCTATGCATGAAACCACCATAAAACCAGGGACATGACTTCCACAAGAATGACTCATTTCTCTTGGCATTCCATTCATCATTCTCTTGTTCCAGTACTTGCTTAGGGACAAGCAAGCTTTAAGTTTGGTGTTGTGATGCCAGGGCATCTTGGCCAGTTTCACTGACCTTTTCTTACTGTTTTTAAGGTAGTTTCATGCATTTTCTTAGGAAATAAGCTAGTTTTGGGTAGATATTCATCTACATCTTGATTCAAGCATACATTGTGCACTTTACATGATTTCATGAGAATTTTGCATGAATTTAGTGACAAATTGGATGATGCATAATCCATGATTAAGAGCAAGACTTTGATGCACTCTATTGCTTGATTTCAGGACCAAAGGAAGCAAGGAAGAACCACTTAGCAGTCACGTTAATCTAATTAACGTGGCCACTAACGTGGAATGCGAGGTAACTTGCAAAGTTGATGAGAAAAGTGATTGCCAATAACGCTCTCGAAGCCATCATTGCCCACGTTAAGAGTCACGTTAACTAAGTTAACGTGAACTCTAACGTGAAGAAAGGACTGTGAGCCAACGTTAGTGACACTTAACATTATCACTAACGTTGGCCAATGATCATAAGTGGCCACATTAGAGTCCACGTTAACTTAGTTAACGTGGCCTCTAACGTTAAAAGGGGGAAGGAAGCCAACGTTAGTGACATTCAACATTGTCACTAACGTTGGCCTAAGGTGCAATGTACCACGTTAACTTGGTTAACGTGGGAGATAACGTAAGAGGCAAGGGTGGTCGACAACGTTAGTGACACCCAACATTGTCACTAACGTTGGAAGCAACCACAAAACCCCAAGGAGCCACGTTAACTTCCACGTTAACTTAGTTAACGTGGAAGCTAATGTTGATGAGTGAAAGATGAGCCAACGTTAGTAACACTCAACATTGTCACTAACGTTGGGGATGGATAAGGATGGCCACGTTAGAAGCCACGTTAATTTCGTTAACGTGGAACTCTAACGTGAGACATAGGGGCACATTAGAACGTTAGTGACAATGTTAAGTGTCACTAACGTTCTCGAAGGTTGGCAAGGCCACGATAGAAGCCACGTTAACCTAGTTAACGTGGGCTCTAACGTGAGGCAAAGGGGTACATTGGAACGTTATTGACAATGTTGAGTGTCACTAACATTCTCGAACTCATACTTTCACTAAACGTTAACACCCCTAACGTCCTGAGCTAAATTCTCTGCCCACTTCACACTTTCTCTCTGCAAGTAAAACCAAGCCCAAATAAAGAAGAGGACTGCTTCAAAGCTCAAGCAAGCAAGCCCACAATTTTCAACCAATCAAGGCCATAAGAAGCATCTAGAATAGGAATTTTCATTTAAGTGTAATTTGCTTTTAATTTCATTTTGTAATTTAGGAGAGCCTATATAAAGGCCTTAGTTTTTACATTCAAGTCATTCGGGAATGAGGGGATTGAGAGGGGTCTTCGGACTCCCTCCCCTCACACACTTTTCCTTTTCTTTCTTTGTACTTTTCCTTTATGAATTTTGAAATTTTATTTTCAGTTTTAATCTTCATCTTTACTTTTCTGCACTTTCTTTCTTTTTCTATTTTGGTAGAGCAATGACCAACTAACTCTTTACATTGGGTTAGAGAGCTCTATTGTGATTCAATGGATTAAGTGTAGTTCTTATTCTTCTTCTTCTATCTTTTCTCTTGATTTTTCTTGAAAGCTTTTGATCTTCATCCAATTGGGTAGTTATCTTGGAAAAGAAGCTATTCATACTTGGATCTCTTTTGAACCTTGGAAGAAGAATGAAGAGATCATGCTAGAAATGCTTTCTCATGTTGTACCAAATTAGGTTTGGAAGGATATGTGACTATAATCCTCCAACACTTGATTTAGGAATGCATGTGGTATAATCAGTGACCATACTTCATCACTTCTCATGAGCAATTGACCAAGGAATTGGCTATTGATCAAGATTTGAGAGATTGAATTACAAGTAATTGTAATTCGATCACTTAAGATTGCCAAGGAGATCAATGAATGATTGAGGAAGAGATGAGAATGAACTTGATCCGGAAGATTGAAATATCTCTTAATCCCAATGTTCATTTTATTTTTAGTTCTTACATTTACTTTTCTTGCCATTTTACTTCTCTGCACTCTATTGCTTTCTCTACTTTTCTGCCATTTACATTTCCTTGTTACTTATCACTCCAATATGATTCGTCTAACTAGGATAATCAATTAACCATTGATTGCTTAATCCGTTAATCTCTGTGGGATTCGACCTCACTTTATTGTGAGTTTTACTTGACGACAATTCGGTACACTTACCGAAGGGAGATTTGTTGAGAGACAAGTTTCCACCTGCATCACAAGCTTAAATTGCAGGAAAGTAAATTGGGAGCAATGTAAACAGAGAAGCAAAAATTGCAGAGAAGGAAATTGTAGCAGAGAAGTAAATCAGCAAGAAAGCTCAATGCAAATATGAAATCTAAAAAGACAAGTGAGGATCTCAGGGAATCAATGAGACTAGAAAACAAGTCTAGATCTCAATTCTTCCTTGATCCAACCAAGAATAATGCAGAAGGAAAGAAGATGAAAGCAGTAAAGAGAGTTTTGTTTCAAATCCTTAATTCACTGAAATTTTGCAGAAGAACAAAGCAGAGATGTTGCAGATGGAGAATGAAAACAGAATTCCTTCCAATCTCAATCCAAGATTCAAAACAGAAATGAAAACTAAGAGAGAGAGCTCTCAAATCCTAATGCTCCCTAGTGGAGCTAGCCTCCTCCTAATTGAGCTCCTTTTTCTGAAATGAGAGTGATGCCTTTATATAGGCTTTTTACAAAATAAAAATAAAATGAAATTGAAATTAAAAACAAATTCACAAAATGAAATTCCTAATTTAGCTTCTCTGTGTGCCTTTGAGTCATCTTGAGTGGGCTTTTGGATTTGGTGGAGAATGGGTCTTGGATGGCCTTGGTTCAATTGGTAAAGATTTGAGTTCAAAGGGAGTTTTAATTGAATTTTGGCCCATGGGTGTTCCCAGGAGGCTGCTCTGCTCTTGTGGACGGTAGAGCAGTGAAGCTTTGTGTGGGGATGCATGTTGCGTGCCAAGTGTGGGAAGGGCATCAGGATGCTGCCCTGCCCTTGTGGAGAGCAGGGCAGTGTTTGGTGTGTCCAAGCTGCGCGCCCATGTTCCTTGACCGTGCCAAATTGTGCCTCATGCACCAAGGAATAGCGCTCTGCTCTCCTTGTGAGCGGAGCAAAACTTTCCTTGTTCTTGGGTGAGGCCCCAAGTTCGAACCTTGGTGAAAGCATTTGGGGGAGCAGTTTTCCTTGATTTTTCATGAAGAGAGCACGACATTGCCCTGTTCTCCAAGAGGGCAGAGCAGAATAATGAGCGCTACTTTGCTTTGGAGTGAGGCTCCAGCTTCGAACCTTGGTGGAAGCACTTTGGTTTATTTTCGCTTATTTTTTGCCCTTAAAGATGCCTTTCACTCATGCCTCAATTATATGCCAAATATGGATTGCTATATATCGTTGGAAAGCTCTGAATGTCATTTTTCCAACGCAACTAGAAGCACATCAATCGGACGTCTGTAGCTCAAGTTATAGCCCTTTGAAGTAGGCATGGTCATGCTGTGAGCGCCCAGATTTTAACTTAGCGAAAATTTGCTTCCAACCTCACTTTGTTTCATCATGATATTGCCCTGCCCTTGGCAAGAGCAGGGCAATGTGTGTGCTGGTTGCTTCCTCCTTTGATTTGGTCATGGGCCACGCTTTTAAAAGCGTGGCCTAAGCCTCGAAAGTGTGCTCCAACTTCAAGGTGTTCCCCAAAGCTCTTTTTTTCTCCTTTTTAGCTTATTTTGTGCTTCTTTGCTTCTTTTTCTTCTTATTTCCTACAAGATTTATAAAATTAAAAGATCAAGAAAATATATCATTTAAGCACCAAAGCATTCAATATTTAAGCACAAATCATCAATTTCTTGTATGAAAAAGCATAGAAAAATAGGTATATGATGACATGTCATCAATACTCAGCCTCTGCAGTGGATAAGGCCACTGTTGGTTGCTTCTTACTTGACCAAACATTTAAGGACTTTCCAAGGAAGCAGCATAAACCTAGAAGTGCTCTTTCTATCAACTCTATCACCAGCAAAATCTGCATCACAATAACCAGCTGCAGAAAAATCATCAATCTTAGGATACCAAAGACCAAAACTAGATGTGCCATGGACATATCTAATGATCCTTTTAACTGCAGAAAGATGTGACTCTTTAGGTTTGGATTGGAACCTAGAACACAATCCAACACTTTGCACAATATCGGGTCTAAAGGAAGTTAGGTACATAAGAGAACCAATCATCCCTCTATACCTAGTCTCATCAACATCTTTCTCAGTTTCTCCCTTATCTAATTTAGAACTAGGATGCATGGGAGTTCCCATGGGTTTGGCACTTTTCATACCAAATTTCTTAACTAATTCCTTGGCATACTTTTCTTGATGAATGAAAATACTTTTTTTCAGTTTGTTTAAATTGCAGCCCAAGGAAGAAATTAAGTTCACCCATCATACTCATGTCAAATTCACTTGTCATGAGTTTTCCAAATTCAGAACAAAGGGATTCATTTGCTGATCCAAAAATAATGTCATCAACATATATTTGGACTAGAATAAAAGAATCATTAGAGTTCTTGATGAATAGAGTTGTGTCAGTGGTGCCTCTTTGAAAACTATTTTTCAAAAGAAAAGAGCTAAGTCTCTCATACCAAGTTCTAGGAGCTTGTCTTAAACCATAGAGAGCTTTAGACAATTTGAAAACATGATTAGAATGTTCTTTATTTTCAAAACCAGGAGGCTGCTCTACATACACTTCTCTATCTATCACACCATTCAAAAATGCACATTTTACATCCATTTGATATAATTTAAAACCACAAAATGCAGCATAAGCTAAGAGAAGTCTTATAGCTTCCATTCGGGCAACAGGGGCGAAGGATTCATCAAATTCTATTCCTTCTTCTTGGTCATATCCTTGAGGCACTAGCCTTGCCTTGTTTCTTGCAATGCTACCATCTTCTCCCAACTTGTTTCGAAATATCCACTTGGTGCTGGTCACTTTCTTTCCACTTGGCCTTGGAACCAAAGTCCATACTTGGTTCTTTTCAAACTCAAGAAGGTCATCCTCCATAGCTTTAACCCAAGAAGGGTCACTAAGTGCTTCCTTGACGTTTTGAGGCTCTATTTATGATAGAAGGGCAATGTTGGATCCTTCATTGGCCTTTCTAGTGGAAGACCTTGTTTGCACTCCATGAGAGACGTCCCCAATAACAAATTCCTCAGGATAATTCTTCAAGAATCTCCACTCACGAGGTCTGGTGGACTTGGAGGCAGATTCAGTCACCAAGGGATTCTGGGCGCTGCTGGCCGCAGGATTTCCTTCAGATTCATGAGACAAAATGGAATTGTCTCTTGAATTTTCATCATTTGCAGTTTATGGTTCAGTTTGTCCAGAATTTTCTTTTCTATGATTTTGAGCGGTTTCATCCTCCTTTTGAGCTTGATTTCCTGCATCACAATCTTCGAAAATGCTTTGCACCAAGGTAGTATCACAAAATCTAACATGTATGGACTCCTCAATAATTCTAGCATCTTGATGATAAACCCTATATGCTTTACTAGTTGTGGAATACCTTACAAACAAGCACTCATAAGCCTTTGGATCAAATTTACCCAAATTTTCTTTGTTATTTAAAACAAAACATTTGCATCCAAAGATGTGCAAGTAATCTAAGTTTGGTGGGTAGCCTTTCCAAAGTTCATAAGGGGTTTTCTTCAAAAATTTTCTTATGATTGTTCTATTCAAAATGTGGCAAGCCGTATTGACCGCTTCAGCCCAAAGGAATTTTGGAACATTACTCTCACAAAGCATAGCTCTTGTCATCTCTTGTATGCTTCTATTTCTTCTTTCCACAACACCATTTTGTTGTGGTGTTCTTGGACAAGAGAAGTTGTGAAATATTCCAAATTCCTCACAAAAGGATTCAAACAAATTATTTTCAAATTCAGTTCCATGATCGCTTCTTATAGAAGATATTTTTAAATCCTTTTCATTTTGAAGTTTCTTGCAAAAAGGTTCAAAGGCTGAAAAAGCTTCATTTTTGTGTGCAAGAAATAAAACCCAACCAAACCTAGTATAGTCATCCACAATTACTAAACCATAATGTTTACCACCTAGGCTTTGAGTTCTTGTTGGACCAAATAAATCAATGTGTAGCAACTCAAGTGGTCTTTTAGTAGAGATGCCTTCCTTTGGTTTAAAAGAACTTTTTGTTTGTTTTCCCATTTGGCAAGCATCACAAGTGATGTCTTTGTCAAACTTTATCAAAGGAAGACCTCTTACTAATTCTTTCTTTCCAAGTTTGTTTATTTGAAACATACTTGCATGGCCCAATCTCTTGTGCCATAACCACTTTTTAGATTCTTTAGAGTGAAGACAAGCTACATTTTGATCCTTAAGTTCATCAAGAGTAAGTCCATACATATTATTGAAACGCTTGGCAACAAACATCACTTTATTTGTCTTTTCATTAACAACACATCATTCAAGCCTTTTGAAAACAACTAAATATCCTAAATCACACAGCTGACTTATACTCAAAAGATTGTGCTTTAAACCACATACCAAAAGCACATCATCAATGAAAGTAGATTGCTCATTACCTACTTTTCCAACAGCAATGATTTTACCTTTACCATCATCTCCAAAAGTCACAAAACCTCCATCATACTTATTTAGTTTGATGAAGTAGGTTGACCTTCCAATCATGTGCCTTGAGCATCTACTATCCATGTACCACATGTCCTTTTTATTCTTGGATGCTAGGCAAATCTGCATGATGAGTTTCAAGTAGCCTTAGGTATATAAATTAATTTGGATCCTTTGAAGTTAATCCATCTTGGTTGCCCAAGTGCATTGAAATCACAAACAATATTGTAAACTTTGTTTCCAACAACTCTTTTTTCAATGAAGCATTGTGCATATGAGTGACCGAATTTCTTGCAATTTACACAATGATTTTTTGATGTGTGCCGCTGAAGTTGAGGTGAGTTATATTGCTTGAAATGATTAAATGGTTGAAATTTTCTGGTTTTTAGAGGAGATGCATTTCTTTTGACAAATTGATTTTTATTAAAGTTATTCCTCTTTACAAAAGCATTTTCACCAGAATTTTTTTGAACATTTTTACCTTTCGAATATGAGGTTTTATTGTAAAAAGGTGGTTTCTTGAAAACAGCCTCATTTTTCGAAATGTAACCCAAACCTGGCCGGTTTGAACTCGGTTCAGTTCTTGGTGAAGGCTCAGTTTCACTTGTGTATACTTCATCAAATTTTTCTTCAAGTGTTGGAGTATTTTCGATACCAGATTTGTTTGGTATGGTTTAGGTATTTGATGAAGAAGCCATAAATTTTATAGAGGAAATATTAGAAACTGCATCTTCTTTGGCTATGTAGCCTAAACCAGATTTTTCAAACAATGGTCTTTGACTTGCAAGTAATTTGTCCAAGTTACTAGAACCTTGAGCAAATTTTGCTAAGTCACCATTCAGCCTTTTAATCATGTCATTTAATCTTTCATTTTCAGCAATTAACTCATGTGAAGGATCCACAATGTGCTTTCCTTTTAATTTTTCAAGTTCAGATTTTAGAAATCTGTTTTCTTCAATGATGTCCAAAGCACATTCAGTTTCCTTCACTTTTTCTTTTAAAAACTCATTTTTAGCTCTTAACACATCTCTTTCAGATCTGCATTCATTGTATTTGTCAAGCAGTTTTGAGGTGTTTAAGGTAAGATCATCAATAATAGCATGCAAGTCCTCAATGGTCAAATCATAATAATTTACCTCATCAAGATTGTTGTTTCCAGCCATGAAGCAGTCTTTGTTATCTCCTTCAGATTCTTCTTCTTCATTTGAGTCATTCTCAAGATCCTCCCAAGCTGCCATGAGTACTCTCTTCCTTTCCTTTTTTCCTTTGTCCTCCTTTTTGAGCTTTGGACAATTTAGCTTGAAGTGTCCAGCCTCCTTACAGTGATGACACGTCACTTTGCTCAAGTCGATCTTGTGCTCCTTTGAACTTGAACCTTTATATTTGCCCTTATTCTTCATCATTCTTCTAAATCTCCTAGCAAAAAACAAAAGCTCGTCATCTGAAATACCATCACCAGACTCACTCTCTTTCGGTTCTATTTGTGACTTGAGAGCTATTCCCTTTTTCTTTGAGTCTGTGTTTGTGTGTGTGGCTTCATAGGCAAGGAGTTTTCCTCTCAGCTCATCATAGGTTATGGGACTTATGTTGTTACTCTCAGTTAGGACAGTGGCAGTGTTTTCCCATTCTTTTGTGAGGCTTCTAAGGAGTTTTCTCACTAAGGTTTGTTTGTACCCATAGCATCAAGGTTGTTGATTATGATTGAGAATCTCTCAAATGCTTCATCAATGCTTTCTCCATCCTTCATGCTAAACATCTCGTACTCTTTTCGCAGCATATCAATCCTCGTTTCTTTTACTTGTTTGGTGCCTTCGTGTGTAACCTGGAGTTTTTCCCAGATTTCTTTGGATGTCTTGCATCTAGACACCTTCTGGTACTCTTCAAAGCTGATAGCACAATGAAGAAGGTTGATTGCTTTAGCGTTCAGCTCTATCTTCTTCTTGTCATCTTCATTCCATTCAGCTTCTTCTTTTGGAGTCACCATTCCATCAGCACTTGTTTTTGTTGGGATCTTGGGACCACTCACAACGATCTTCCATATATTGTAGTCAATGGATTGGATGAAGATCCTTATCCTTTCTTTCCAGTAGGAATAGTTCTTCTCATTGAAGAAAGGTGGCCGGTTGTTTGACTGGCCTTCAGTGAGGGTGTAAGCAACTATGGTTGTGCCTAAGTTGTTTGCCATTGGATCTTTGCTCCAAGTGGTTAAGCTTGATTCTTGAGACCTTAGCTCTTGATACCAATTGAAGGTTGTGGTAGGCTTAGAGAAGGGGGGTTGAATCTATGCCTTCCTTTTTAAGTTGCTGTTATGACCCTTTTTAAACAAAATTACAATTTGGATTCTGTTTTAACTCAGCAGCAGAAATTTATGAGACAATTTATTTTTGTCTCTTGAATATCAGAAAATAGAACTTAGCAGAGAAGAGAAAAGCGAACACCAGCATGTATCCTGGTTCGGTTACCTTGTGCTATGCAACCTACATCCAGTCTCCTCCACAATTATAGAAGAATTTCACTATAGTTAACAGTATTACATACACCAATTCACACTCAAGTTCTAACCTAACTTGACATTGGCTATGCTAACTCCTAACTATTCACTCTTAGTGCTAACCCAACTAAGAAAGGGATACCAGACAGGTACAAGATACAAAGACACTTAACCAACCTAAAGAAATCAGAAAAATAACTCTAGGCTTTTCTCTCAAGTGTATCACTCAGCCTTTTTCCACTCATGGCTTTTACTTGAGCTTTCTCACAAGAAATTACAGAAAGATAAACATAGAAAAGTACATTACAATCAGTAAAACATGAAGGAGATTGACTTCATCAGCAGCCTCTTTGCTATGTGTAAAACCAGATTTGCAAACTCCAGATACAGTTCTTCAGTGTTGGCCAAATGCTTCTTTGAAAGAGAGCATTATCCAAGTAGAGGAACTTTACAGAACACAACTCACAAACTCTGGTTTTTTCTCCTTGCCTCTGAATGAACAGCAAGCTTCTTTTTATCTCCTTGCATGTTTCTTGGTTCTTCTTCCAAGGTTAACACCTTGAGCCTTGAGCTTTACCAACCCATATGTTCACTTTTCCTCTTTAATCCTCAGAGTAGAAACTTTCCCTTTAACTTCCTCATTTTGACCGAAAGCCACAAAGCAGCAACCATGGAAATCTTCTCATGGTCAACTTGATCTTAGCCATTGAAAAACTACTTGGTCCCCAAGTATCACTTGTGACCGTAGATGTGAAGCAGAATAGGACAGAGAATAACTTTTCCTTGAATGCCATTTTCGGATAGAGCAGAGAGTTGGGGAGAAGAGAAGAAGATCTGATGCATGCAAGATGAGATAGATTACCTTTAACCAAAGCTTGATTTGGTTTGGATTTTCTGTTTTAGCTTTCTGTGCTTCAAGCTTAAATTTCTCTCTCTCTTGCTTCTTTGGTTACTAGCTTAGGGAGGAAGCTTTATCTCTTTCTCTTTCTTACTTTTCTGAAGCCTTGATGTGACTTGATTAGAGAGGAAATGAACGTTACTTCTGGTAAGGCAAGATGGTGGGAAATTGAAAATCAATTTCGGGCTTGGATCGGGTTCTTCTCTACTTCATCCCGTTGGTGCCTTGCTTTGCTTCATTGATGAATTTTGCTTGAGATGAATGACTTGGGCTTGTCTTTATTTTTCACTTACCATTCAGCCCATTAGCATATTTCTTTTGTTTGATGTTGGGCTGCTGCAACACTTGTTTTTGGCCTGCATCACTTATCAACAATAATCAAAACTAATTGGGTGATTAGCCCACTAATCAAATGTTTGTCATCATCAATTTTATTAATTAATTTCTTAACTCAACAATCTCCCCCTTGATGACAAACATAATTAAGCAATGATCAAAGGAATTAAGATTTTGGTAAAGTTAGAAAACTTCCCTTTGATGTTTCTTGCTTTAGTGTTGACATTTTGGGCTCTTTGATGTTATAGGACCCAACTCTCTTGAAAGAGAAGATTAATCTTATCTCCTTGAACCTTGGGTGTGGTAAGATTCTCAATCCTAGTGGAATTTATTGTTCTATGATGATTGGGAATTGAGTTGTTGTGTTTGGGTATGATAATTGTGGCTTAGGTAGTGTGTTTGTAAATATTGAAGCTTAATTGAGATTTTTAAAAGCATGGAAAAGGGCTTTAGTGTGCTAAATATTGAAGCTTAATTGAGACCTTGAGAGCTTGTGAAAAAGTGATTTGGAAGTGCTCCGATTGAGCGGGAGAAATCGGCTAAGGTATGGTCTCGATTTCCTTTATCTAAAATGTAATGTGGTGTGAAAACTTAGGCTAGAGGCCCTAAGATAGGCATTGAATTGTTGATGTTGTTGAATAGTTGAGATATATTATGTGGTCATATATGTGATTATGAATATTGATGCCTTGATGGTGTGATGTATGAGAAAAATGCATGTTGTGATATATGCTTGATGAATGATTGAGGTTGATTTGTGAGTGAAACCATGTCGATGATGAGTATGACATTGATTATGTATAATGATGGTTGATTGGGAATGGTGTTGTTGGAAATTGAGATGAGAAAGGATGTATGACATGTTAATGTGTTTGAAATATAGCCATTTGATTGATATGGGTTGAAATAGTGGGATGGTGGTTGTGAAATTTAATGTATAAATTGAGGAGGCTTGAGGTTGATTTTTGGTATGTCTTGGTTGATTTTGAAAAGGGTTGAAATTGGTTTGTTTTGAAAATGACACTTTGTGGTTTTGTATGAAAATGTGGTTTTTTGGCATATTTTGACGGAGCATAACATGGGCTCTGGATCCCCGTTTTGTGCCAAACTTGTTTAGGAATGAAATTGGATCCGGGATGCGTATGCCGTTGGAAGAACGGGCAAAAAATGATTTAAAACGGAGAAGTTATGCTTGTCGGAAGATTGGGGTTTGAAACTGTGATTTCTGCAGCTTTTAACTTAGAAAAATTTTGTCAGAATGCACCCCCACACGTAGGCGTGGTTGACGCGTATGCGTCAGTGGGCTGCACCAATTGCCCAGCCAAATTTCTGAGAGTTGTGTGAGAATTGTGCTAGTTTTGTGCGTGGGGCACGAACCGCACCCACGCGTACGCGTGGCTGATGCGTAGGTGTCACTTGGCTTTTCTTCCATCCACGCGTGCGCGTGGGCGACGTATATGCGTCGATGTACTGTTTGGCATCCCACGCGTGTGCGTGGGCAACGCGCACGCGTGACCCTGTTTTCTCTCCAAAATTGATTTTTGAATTTTCAAAGCCAAATTTCATACTTCTAAGCCTCCGATCTCACCCCTTATGTCTTAAATCATTATGATATGCCTAGTTTTGGGAAAGAAACTAGGGAGTGTGGTAACTTGTGAATGAAGGAAGGGGAGAAATAATGATCAATGATGATCAAATATGATTGCATGAGATACGGAGGATGGCGGTGGAAGTGCTTTATGTGCCATGAGCCGATAGGCTGTATTTGTTAATAAATTGGCTGGATATGGATTGAATTATGAGTCGGATGGCTGAGTTATTGCCGAATTTCGGCAGAGCCATTATTGATTTATGGTTGAGTATGATTGCATATATGCGTATTGAATGAAATGTGAATGTTGCACTTCCGCTATCTGAGATACGATTTATCCTGGGTGAAAGCAGTGGCTAGCCACCACGTGCTCCAGATGGACACTATGTCGTAAGTGTGGCCAGACACTGTGAAAGTTCTGGATGAGCTTGCCCTTGTGAATATACACTAGTGAGGGTGTTGGATATGAATTATGAAATATGAATTATGTTGAGTATAACTTGATTTGGGGATGCACAACAGAGGGACAGTCCAATGGTTAGTGATGAGCGGATATTTTATACGCTTTTTGGCATTGTTTTTAGGTAGTTTTTAGTAAGTTCAAGCTACTTTTATGGATGTTTTCATTAGTTTTTATGTTAAATTCACATTTCTGGACTTTACTATGAGTTTGTGTGTTTTTCTGTGATTTCAGGTAATTTCTGGCTGAAATTAAGGGACTTGAGCAAAACTCTGAAAAAGGCTGACAAAAGGACTGCTGATGCTGTTGGAATCTGACCTCCCTGCACTCGAAATGTATTTTCTAGAGCTACAGAACTCCAAATGGCGCGCTCTCAACGGCGTTGGAAAGTAGATATCCAGAGCCTTCCAGCAATATATAATAGTCCATACTTTATTCGGAAATTGACGACGTAACTTGGCATTGAACTCCAAGTACATGCTGCTGTCTGGAGTTAAACGCCAGAAACACGTCATGATCCGGAGTTGAACGCCCAAAACACGTTATAACTTGGAGTTCAACTCCAAGAAAAGCCTCAGCTCGTGGATAGATCAAGCTCAGCCCAAGCATACACCAAGTGGGCCCCGGAAGTGGACTTATGCATCAATTACTTACTCATGTAAGCCCTAGTAGCTAGTCTAGTATAAATAGGATGATTTACTATTGTATTAGACATCTTTTGACAGTTTAATCTTTTGACTGTTTAGCCTTTGATTATTGGGTCTTTTGATCACTCAGGGGGCTGGCCATTCGGCCATGCTTGAACCTTTCACTTATGTATTTTCAACAGTGGAGTTTCTGCACACCATAGATTAAGGGTGTGGAGCTCTGCTGTACCTCAAGTTTCAATACAATTACTATTACTTTCTATTCAATTCTCTTTTATTCTTATTCCAAGATATACGTTGCACAACACTTTGATGAATGTGATGATCCGTGACACTCATCATCATTCTCACCTATGAACGCGCGTGACTGACAACCACTTCCGTTCTACCTTAGGCCGGGCGCATATCTCTTAGATTCCCCAACAGAATCTTCGTGGTATAAGCTAGATAGATGGCGGCATTCATGGGGATCCGAAAAGTCTAACCTTGTCTGTGGTATTCTGAGTAGGATCCCGGGAATCCGGAAAGTCTAACCTTGTCTGTGGTATTCCAAGTAGGATTCCGGTATTGAATGACTGTGACAGGCTTCAAACTCGCGATTGCTGGGCGTGATGACAAATGCAAAAGGATCAATGGATCCTATTCCAGCATGATCGAGAACCAACAGCTGATTAGCCGTGCTGTGACAGAGCATTTGGACCATTTTCACTGAGAGGATGGGATGTAGCCATCAACAAGGGTGATGCCTCCAGACGATTAGCCGTGCAGTGACAGCGCATAGGACCATTTTCCCGAGAGGATTAAAAGTAGCCATTGATGATGGTGATGCCCTACATACAGCTTGCCATGGAAAGGAGTAAGAAGGATTGGATGAAAGTAATAAGAAAGTAGAGATTCGAAAGGATTCTAGCATCTCCACACGCCTATCTGAAATTCCCACTATTGATTTACATAAGTATTTCTATCCCTTTTTATTTTCTATTTATTATTAATTTTCGAAACCCATAACCATTTAATCTGCCTAACTGAGATTTACAAGGTGACCATAGCTTGCTTCATACCAACAATCTCTGTGGGATCGACCCTTACTCACGTAAGGTATTACTTGGATGACCCAGTACACTTGCTGGTTAAGTTGAACGGAGTTGTGGAAAGAAAGTGCTGAGTTAATTTTTATGCACATGCCAAAGAGCCATTATTGTTAATCACAATTTCGTCCACCAGTTAGCTACTAGGACTTGTCGGGTTGGCTTTATAACCGACATATGAGACTTATCACCCATTAGGACAGGCATTCATCATATGCATATTATGTGAATTGTTTGGAATTGCCTAATTGTCTGCATATTACTTGCTAATTGTCTAAATGTCATATCTGCTTTCTATTTGTATATCTCTTGTCTGATATAACTACGGTTGTCATATTATACTCCTGCTGGTGGTTGGAAGGTCTGAAGGAATTGGAAAAGGAAGTATTAGCTACACTAAAGATATTTAGTCAGTTGCCATTTATGGTTTAGCCTGTTTATAAGCTTTGAATTATCTGTTGAAAGTTCTGGGATTGCCTTTGGCTTTCCCAGGACATTACATGTTAGATATGTGGGCACTGTTACCATACTAAGAACCTCCGATTCTCACCCATGCGGATTTTGTGGTTTTCAGATGCAGGACGTGAGGCTTCTCGCTGAAGCATGCTGGAGACTTCTGGATTAGCGAAGATCCTTAGTTCTCGGGACTTTAGTTTGGTTTTATGTTTATACTTAGATACTTTTATCTCCATTAAATAATACAAACTGTGATGACTCCTCTTAGAGGAGATTTTGGAGAATAGGTTTTCTGTATTTTGTCCCTTGGGGTTTCCTTTGGGTTTATTGCTTTATATATTTACATGTATATATTTCTATGCTCGGACCGTTATCTTCACAACTGGATTTTGAGTTTTGATATTCCTGTTTTTGACACTCTTGTGTATATATATAATCTCGCGTTGGTTTATCCTTTATCCGTTTCGTTTTCGATCGGAGTGTTGCGCTTTCGATTTACAATTTTTTTATCCCTTTTTTTTCAAAGGCTCCTAGTTATAATCATTTTTCACACTATTATACGTACTAAATTTTATTTTAGAGGTAGTAAAACCTTGCCATCCCTGAATTATGACTTAAGCATAAGACTCTGTATGGTAGGGTGTTACATTCACTATCTTTATGTTTTGTTTAATTCTATGTTAGTTTTAGTTTATATCTTGATTTTTTAAAACCGCCCTGGTACTCTCACCCGTAGTTTGATTTCACTTAATTATTCTATTAATTTTTTTTATTTTTTTTGAAAGATATTCCAATTTTATTCATCATGCACACTTTTATCTGTTTCTCTTACTATCGCCGTTCCCCTTTTTTTTCAACACACTCAATTGCATCGCCTCCATCATCTTTCATTACCTTCATCCACTGCAGTTGCAAATTTTATTCGGTTTCACGCATAACTTTCACTTACATTTTCCTTCTTTTTAGTTTACTTGTTTAATTTATATTTTCAATCATTCTTCGATCCTTTCAATTCATTCCTAGCTTTTCACGTAAAAATAGTTTTGTCTTCTTTTTTTTATCAATTTGATGTAAAAACAAAACTTTTGTTTTATTTTATCAATTTGATGTAGAAAGAAGAAACAAATTTTATTTTTTTTGGTGACTAGAAACATATTTTATTTGATATGTGTTCTTATATTTTTTATTAATTTTTTTATAATTTTTTTATCTAATTAAACTATCTTTTATTTAACATATCAAGAATTAAATTTAACTTCTTTTATAATGAGTAGTTTTTGAATCATCCAATTTATAAAAAAATCACATCTTTTTATTTATTCTAAAAATTAAAAAATTAAAATTAATATTAGTACTTTTAGACTAACAGAATTAAAATAAAATACAAAAATAATTTTTGAATAAAAATAAAAATACAAAATTTAAATCCCAAAATATAAAATAATTATAAGGTAAAAAATTAACTTAAACATAATTTTTGTTAAATACTTTATGAATTGACATAAATATAAAAATGAACTTTGAAATGATGATGTGAGTACTACTGCTCTCCACCACCCCAAAAATAAAAGATGACATATAAATACACAAATTATTTTCTTTAAAAAAAAATCCAATAAATATATACCTAATACTCTTCATTAAGAATAGTTATTTTAGTTTAATCCATTCTCTCAAATAGTTGATATCATTCAAACTGAATATACTTTAAAGTTTTATGACGACCTTGAATAACAGGCATAGACTTTCTCTTCCAATATTGATAAGGTTTCGTATCCATGGTTAGAAAAAAAAAATTAAATAACCCAAGAGATAGAAGAAGATAGAAAAAAATTATGTAAATGTTGGCACAATTAATACCTATGTATTAATTACAGTAAGAGATCTGGACTTTGTAAATATGAGGCTAATAGGATTACCTAAAAGATAAAAGAGAGTGCTACTACTACCTGTATTTAGCGGAAGGAGGAAGAGTATATCATGAGTGGGAGTTGTGCGTAAAATAAAAAGGTAATAATAAGGTTAAAATGGGAATACAAAAGTTAGACACTATTCTCTTTGTATTCTCTTTATATATTATTATTATTATTATTATTATTATTATTTTCAATCACTAAAGTTTAAAATTAATAATTAGAAATTACTCAATTAATGTAAAATCTCAAAATATATATTTTCGAATATATGAAATATATCATTAAATAATTTAATATCTTAATTTCCAAAACTTCTTGGTCTTACATCCCGAAACCTTATATCTTATCTATTGGACACTATTACCATACTGAGAATCTCCAGTTCTTATACCATATGTTGTTGTTTTTCAAATGCAGGTCGCGACCCACCTCCGTGAGTTTGCGGATGGTGATAGAGCGGGGGATGACTCTCTTTTGGTCTTTTGATTATTTTGGCGTAGTTAGTCTCTCACTTTTGTATATTGTACTTGCTGCCTTAGAGGTGTAACTTTGAGAGATAGGATGTATCTATTTAACTTTTAAAAATTCTGTTGTATCTATTATAACTACTTGGTCTAAACTCCACAAGCTGTGACTAGGTTTCTTTTGGACATACTATACATACTCCTCGTTTATCTTATGTCTATAATGTCTTTTCTTACCTTTACGCTTTTGGTTATCCGGTGCGAACGCTTCGCGCTTTTGTATTTCTATTTTCTATATCTTTATGCTTTATTCCTTCATCGGGATTCTAGTATATTATATTCCTTGATTATATATTATTGTATGGGCTTTAGAACTATCGTGGTGCTTTGTGGCCCTTTGTTTTACGGCAAGAGGTAAGGCTTAGTGTGATAGGGTATTACACATAGTGGTATCAGAACGGTTCGTCCTCGTAAGCCTCAGGGATAGACTGATTATCCTTCATTGCATACTCTGTGTCATTTTTCTTTTGTGCTATTTAGGATATCTTTTTGTTATGCATAACATGCTTGTTTGTGAGTGCCTTTTTGGAATAACTAAAGTACTGAGCTTGAGGTATTGACACTGATCACCTTGATATCAATTTTTTAGTGTAGACAGGACCTTAAACGGGAATTACGGATGAGGTCGATCACGTACACAGACAGATAATGAGGATGACCAACCAGCTAATAACCATGCCGAGTTCATGGCGGTGATGACTCACCTAGCTAACTCGATGCAAACAAGTGCTGCTGTGACTACGCAAGCTATGGAAAGATTGGGGCAACCAGCAGGAAATGGAAATGGAGAAGGGACCGAAAATAACTTGGGAGGTACTCCGATGACTTTAGTTTCCTTTCTCAAGGTGAACCCGCCGACTTTTAATGGAATAACAAACCCCACTAAAGTAGACAACCAGTTCCAAGGTATGGAGCGAACATTACAGACTTAGCATATCCCAGATACTCAATTTGTGGAGTTTGCAGCTTATCAACTGATGGCGGAAGCTCAGCACTGGTGGCAAGGAGAGTGCCAACTATTGTAACTTCAAAATGTGGACATTCCATGGGAGTTGTTTCAAACTACTTTCTACAGGAAGTATTTTCTGTAGTCAGTAAGGGAGGCTAGAGAGTTGAAACTCATGCAACTAAAGAAAGGGTCGATGTCTGTAGCTGAGTATACCAGTAAGTTTGAAGAACTCTATAGGTTTTCAAGGGTATGTCAGGGTGCCATGAGTCCTATGAGGGTTGGATGTGCATTAAGTACCAAGGAGGTCTTAGGAAAAATATTATGCGCGCTGTGACTTCGTTGGAGATTCAGAGATTTTATGATCTTTTGAATAAGGCTAGAGTGGTTAAAAATTATGCTAAGAAGGTGGCTTTAGCAAGGGATACTCGAGGAGGAAACAACAATCGAGGTCCTGGAAAGCATTTTCAGCCTGGAGGCCAGAACTTCAAAAAGGGTGGACATGACTTAATTTGTTTGCTGATGGTTGGGTTGGAGATATTTTGAGATTTGATTGGTTATCAAAGAACCGAGTATTGTTGGATTGCTTTAAGCGATTGGTGCACGAAATTGCAATCACACTTTTGCAATTCGCACAACTAACCAGCAAGTGTACTGGGTCGTCCAAGTAATACTTTACGTGAGTAAGGGTCAAATCCTACGGAGATTGTTGGTTTGAAGCAAGCTATGGTTATCTTATTATTCTTAGTCAGGATACCAACAACAGTGTTTTTCAAGTTCAATTGTAAAAAGTGAAAGGGCATAAAATAAATAATTGTTACTCAATAATAGAGAATATGTTGGAGTTTTGGAGATGATTTGTCTTCTGAATTTCTGTAACATAATGCTTCTTCACTTTCAAAAGTGCAAAGTTCCTTCCATGGCAAGCTGTGTGTAGGGTGTCACCATTGTCAATGGCTACTTCCCATCCTCTCAGTGAAAATGGCCCAAATGCTCTGTCACAGCACGGCTAATCATCTGTTGGTTCTCGATCATGTCGGAATAAGATCCATTGATCCTTTTGCGTTTGTCACTACGCCCAACAATCGCGAGTTTGAAGCTCGTCACAGCCATTCAATCCTTGAATCCTACTCGGAATACCACAGACAAGGTTTAGACTTTCCGGATTCTCATGAATGCCGCCATCAATTCTAGCTTATACCACGAAGATTCTGATTAAGAAATCTAAGAGATACTCATTCAATCTGATGTAGAACGGAGGTGATTGTCAGGCACACATTCGTTGATTGAGGAAGGTGATGAGTGTCACGGATCATCACCTTCTTCATAGTGAAGCGCGGATGAACATCTTAGATAGGAACAAGCATGTTTGAATGGAAAGCAGAAATAATTGCATTAATTCATCGAGACGCTGCAGAGCTCCTCACCCCCAACAATGGAGTTTAGAGACTCATGCCATCAAAGAGTATAAAATTCAGATCTAAAAATGTCATGAGATACAAAATAAGTCTCTAAAAGTTGTTTAAATACAAAACTAGTAACCTAGGTTTACAGAAAATGAGTAAACTAAGATGGATAGTGCAGAAATCCACTTCTGGGGCCCACTTGGTTTGTGCTGGGGCTGAGACTTAAGCTTCTCACGTGCCTGGGCTGTTTCTGGAGTTGAACGCCAAGTTATAACCTGTTTCTGGCGTTGAACTCCAACTTGTAACCTGTTTCTAGCACTGAACGCCAGACTGCAACATGGAACTGGCATTGAACGCCAGTTTACGTCATCTATTTTCGTGCAGAGTATAGACTATATATTGTTAGAAAGCCCTGGATGTCTACTTTCCAACCCAATTGAGTGTGCGCAATTGGACTCCTGTAGCTCCAAAAAATCCATTCCGAGTGCAGATAGGTCAGAATCCAACAGCATCAGCAGTCCTTTTTCAGCCTGAATCAGATTTTTGCTCAGCTCCCTCAATTTCTACTAGACAATACCTGAAATCAAATAAAAATACAAAAACTCATAGTAAAGTCCAGAAATATGATTTTTGCTTAAAAACTAATAAAAATCTACTAAAAACTAACTAGAATATACTAAAATCTACATGAAATTATCCCCAAAAGCGTATAAAATATCTGCTCATCACAACACCAAACTTAAACTGTTGCTTGTCCTCAAGCAACTAGATAAATAAAATAGGATAAAAAGAAATCAAGAAGCAATAATATCTCAGAGTTTTAAGTGAAGCTCAGATTCTAATTAGATGAGCGGGGCTAGTAGCTTTTTGCTTCTGAACAGTTTTGGCATCTCACTTTATCCTTTGAATTTCAGAATGATTGGCATCCATAGGAACTCAGAATTTAGATAGTATTATTGATTCTCCTAAGTTAGTATGTTGATTCTTGAACACAGCTACTTTATGAGTCTTGGCCGTGGCCCTAAGCACTTTATTTTCCAATATTACCACCGGATACATAAATGCCACAGACACATAATTGGGTGAACCTTTTCTGATTGTGACTTAGCTTTGCTAAAGTCCCCAATTAGAGGTGTCCAGAGTTCTTAAGCACACTCTTTCTGCTTTGGATCACGACTTTAACCACTCAGTCTCAAGCTTTTCACTTGGGCCTGCATGCCATAAGCACATGGTTGGGGACAGCTTGATTTAGCCGCTTAGGCTTGGATTTATTTCCTTAGGCCCTCCTATCCATTAATGCTCAAAGCCTTGGATCCTTTTTACCCTTGCCTTTTGGTTTTAAGGGCTATTGGCTTTTTCTTTTTCTTTATCCAATGATTCCTTGTAACTTTTTTTTTTACTGCTTTTTCTTGCTTCAAGAATCAATTTCATGATTTTTCAGATCAGCAATAATACTTCTCTTTGTTCATCATTCTTTCCGGAGCCAACAATTTTAACATTCATAAAATTCAAGATAAAAAATATGCACTGTTCAAGCATTCATTCAGAAGATAAAAAGTATTGCCACCACATATAATTAATTAGAATTTTCCTTATTAAATACTCGAAAAATATAAATTGCCTCTTTATTTTAAAAATCTACTATTTTATTCATGTTTGATGATGATGAGAAAAATAAATTATAACTTAATTGACGATAAAATCAAAATAGATATACTAATTACCACTACTTATATATAACTTCTACGGTAAATTCCTATAATAACAACAATCATAGAGTTAAAGCTAAAATTAGAACTCAACAACCTTTATTTTGGGAAGTGGATGTTCCTCTAGTCTGTGGGGTGCTTGGTCCTTCAAGAGATATTTTTTGACGCTTCAGTTCCTTTAAGTCACACCCTTGCTCTTCTTGTTCCCTAAGCAATTTGCAAAGCATGCTGTTTTGATTATTTTGTTCTTCCTTTATTTGGTCCATAGCTTCTTGCAAGTTGGTAACAGATGCTTCAAGATGCTCCCAGTATTCAAATTGAGGGATTTCTGGGAGGAATTCCTGTGCTCTCCTTTTGATGGGGTCATCCTGCACTTGTTGTTTTCCATTGATATTTTGGTGATTGGCCGCTCAACTGAGATATATTCAGTTATTCCCATCTTTACTCCAGCATCTTTACATAGCATAGAGATTAGGCTTGGATAAGCCAATTTAGCGTTTTTGGATTTCTTGTTTGCTATTATGTAAAGTTCACACAAAATTAACTGATGAACTTCTACTTCTTTTCCCAACATAATGCAGTGAATCATCACTGCTCTTTTAACAGTGACTTCAGAACGGTTGCTAGTGGGCAATATAGAACGCCCAATGAAGTTCAGTCAGCCTCTGGCTACTGGTTTGAGATCTTCTCTCTTGAGTTGTTTGGGACCCCCGTGGTGCTAGTGGTCCACCTGGCTTCAGGGATGCATATATCCTCTAGAATCTTGTCCAGGCCCTTGTTTGTTCTCATTATTCTCCTATTAAAGGAGTCTGGGTCATCTTTCAGATGAGGCAGCTTAAATATCTCCCTGATTTTATCAGGGTGAATATGAACAATCTTTCCTCTGACCAAGGTCCGATAGTCATAGAGGGCAGTTCCAGATATTCTCTGCCTGTCTGTTTGCCACAGATTAGCGTAGAACTCCTGAACCATATTCCTTCCCACTTTTGTTTCAGGATTAGCTAGGATTTCCTAGTTCCTATTTTGAATTTGCTCTTGGATCTCCGGATATTCATCTTCTTTCAGATCGAATTTGAATTCTGGGATCATTGATCTTAGACCCATTATTTTGTAGTAATGGTCTGAATGTTCTTTGGTTAAGAACTTCCCTTGATTCTAAAGTGGTTTTGGAATACTCTCTTTCTTGCCTCTTGGAGTGAGTTGTTTTTCTTTAGGAGCCATGATCTTAGTGGGTATGGTTTAGTGATCACGGATAAACACACCAAACTTAGAGGTTTGCTTGTCCTCAAGCAAAAGAAAAGAAAGGAGAGGGATAGAAGGAGAGCAAGTGTCAAATGGTGGATAAGAGGAGGGAGGCCGAATGTGGATTTAAAAGGGAGGGGGGTGGGTTTTTCAAAAATTTTAAAAAGATAAGATAGAAGATATGATTTATAAAAAATAAATATAATAAGAAAAAGATATAATTTAAAAATAAAAAGTTGTGAATGATATTTGGAAAAGATAAATCTGAATTTTTATTTTGAAAAAGATTTTAAAAGATAATTGAGTTTTGAAAAATTTGAAAAAGAGTTGGATTGGATTGGAAAAAGATTTGTGTTTATGGATTAAGATACATTTGATATTTTTGAAAAAGGGATTCTAGAAATTAGGATTAAAATTTTTGGAATTGAAGGATGAGAGTTTGGAACATGTTTATGCAAGAAATCATGAATTGAAACATAAAAAATTAAAAAATTGTGAAGTAAAAACGAATTTACCTCCTCCCCACCATCCTGGCGTTAAACGCCCAAACGCTGCATGTTTTGGGCGTTTAACGCCCATGTGCAGCTTCTCCTGGGCGTTCAACGCCCAGTTGTTGCTTCTTTCTGGCGTTGAACGCCAGGAACTCCTTTGTCACTGGACGTTTTTCTGAACGCCCAGGACGCTGTAAATCTAGCGTTAAACGCCCAGAAGATACTCCTTTCTGGCGTTTAATGCCCAGATGGCTATCCTTATTGGCGTTGACTGCCCAATAGATGCTTCTTTTGGGCGTTCAACGCCCAAAACAGCTTTTACTGGCTTTTTCGCACCAGTGAGCTTCCTTTTTGCTGTTTTATCCTGCGAATCCTTCTGTAACTCTGTGAACTCAAGCAATTGCTATTTTACCTTGAAGATAATTGACATAAACATGTAAAAATCAGTTAATTAACAAATAAGCCTTGTAAATGGATGGGTTGCCTCCCAGCAAGCGCTTTTTTATTGTCTTTTGCTGGACTATTACTGAGCTTTAGTCAAGTCTCAGTTTTGAGCATTCTTGCTCAAAATTGCTTTCAAGATAATGTTTGACTCTCTATCCATTAACAATGAAATTTTTGTTAGAATCATTATCCTGAAGCTCTACGTATCCATATGGTGACACACTTGTAATCACATATGGACCTCTCCACCGGGACTTCAATTTTTCGGGGAATAATCTGAGCCTAGAATTAAACAGCAGAACTTTTTTCCCTGGCTCAAAGACTCTGGATGGAAATTTCTTATCATGCCATCTTTTTGCTTTCTCTTTGTAAAGTTTTGCATTCTCGAAAGCATTGAGTCTGAATTCCTCTAGCTCATTTAACTGGAGCAATCATTTTTCTCCAGCTAACTTGGCATCAAGATTTAGGAATCTGGTTGCCCAATAGGCCTTATGTTTTAGTTCCACTGGCAAGTGACAGGCCTTTCCATACACAAGCTGGTATGGAGAGGTCCCTATAGGAGTCTTGAATGCTGTTCTATATGCCCACTGAGCATCATCCAAGCTTCTTGCCCAATCCCTTCTATGGTTAATCACAGTCCGTTCCAGAATTCTTTTAAGTTCTCTATTAGAGACTTCAGCTTGCCCATTTGTCTGTGGATGATATGGAGTGGCTACCCTGTGACTAACTCCATATCGAACCAAAGCAGAGTAAAGCTGTTTATTGCAGAAATGAGTGCCCCCATCACTGATTATTACTCTAGGCATACCAAATCTGCTAAAGATGTGCTTCTGGAGGAATTTCAGCACTGTCTTAGTATCATTAGTGGGTGTTGCTATAGCTTCCACCCATTTGGATACATAATCCACTGCCACCAGAATATAAGTGTTTGAGTATGATGGTGGGAATGGCCCCATGAAGTTAATATCCCATACATCAAACAACTCAATCTCCAAGATCCCTTATTTAGGCATGGCATAACTGTGAGGCAGATTGCCAGATCTTTGGCAACTGTCATAATTAAGTACAAACACTCGGGAGTCTTTATAGAGAGTATGCCAGTAGAAGCCACATTGGAGGACTTTTGTGGTTGTTCGCTCACTTCCAAAATGTCCTCCATATTGTGATCCATGGCAGTGCCAGAGGATTTTCTGTGCTTCTTCTTTAGGCACACATCTACGGATTACTTCGTCTGCACATCTCTTGAAGAGATATGGTTCATCCCAAAGATATTACTTTGCATCCGTGATCAATTTCTTTGTTTGCTGCCTATTGTACTCTTTGGGAATAAATCTTACTGCCTTGTAGTTCACAATGTCTGGAAACCATGGCACCTCATGGATGGCAAAGAGTTGCTCATCCGGAAAGTTTTCAGAGATCTCAGTAAGAGGGAGGGACGCCCCCTTCTACTGGTTCTATTAGGGACAGGTGATCTGCTACTTGATTCTCTGTCCCTTTTCTGTCTCTTATTTCTATATCAAACTCTTGCAGAAGCAACACCCATCTTATGAGTCTGGGTTTTGAATCCTGCTTTGTGAGTAGATATTTAAGAGCAGCATGGTCAGTGTACACAATCACTTTTGATCCTACTAAATAAGATCTGAACTTGTCAATGGCGTAAACCACTGCAAGTAACTCTTTTTCTGTGGTTGTGTAGTTCTTCTGTGGGTCATTTAGAACAAGACTGGCATAATAAATGACGTGCAGAAGCTTGTCATGCCTTTGTCCCAACACTGTACCAATGGCATGGTCACTGGCATCACACATTAATTCAAATGGTAATGTCCAGTCTGGTGCAGAGATGACTGGTGCTGTGACCAGCTTAGCTTTCAGAGTTTCAAATTCCTGCAGACACTTTTTATCAAAGATAAATGCTGTGTCAGCAGCTAACAGATTACTCAGAGGTTTGGCGATTTTTAAAAAATCCTTTATAAACCTCCTATAAAATCCTGCATGCCCCAGAAAGCTTCTGATTGCCTTAACATTGGCAGGTGGTGGTAATTTTTCAATTACCTCTACCTTAGCTTGATCCACTTCTATTCCTTTGTTCGAAATTTTGTGCCCAAGGACAATTCCTTCAGTCACCATAAAGTGACATTTCTCTCAGTTTAAAACCAGGTTAGTCTCTTGGCACCTCTTTAAAACAAGTGCTAGATGGTCAAGACAGGAGCTGAATGAGTCTCCAAATACTAAAAAGTCATCCATAAAAACTTCCAGAAATTTTTCCACCATATCAGAGAAAATTGAGAGCATGCACCTTTGAAAGGTTGCAGGTGCATTGCACAGGACAAATGGCATCCTTCTGTATGTGAATACTCCAGATGGGCATGTGAATGTTGTTTTCTCTTGATCTTGGGGATCTACTGCAATTTGATTATAACCTGAATATCTATCCAGGAAGCAGTAGTATTCATAACCTGCGAGTCTTTCTAGCATCTGGTCTATGAATGGTAAAGGAAAATGATCATTTCTGGTAGCTGTATTGAGCCTTCTGTAATCAATACACATACGCCACCCTGTAACTGTTCTTGTAGGAACCAGTTCATTTTTTTATTATGAACCACTATCATGCCACCCTTCTTAGGGACGACTTGAAAAGGGCTTACCCAGGGGCTATCAGAAATGGGATAAATAATCCCAGCCTCTAGTAATTTAGTGACTTCCTTCTGCACCACCTTCTTCATGGCTGAATTCAGCCGCCTCTGTGGTTGAACCACTGGCTTAGCGTCACCCTCCAATAGGATCTTGTGCATGCATCTGGCTGGGCTAATGCCCTTTAGATCACTGATGGACCATCCAAGAGCTGTCTTGTGTGTCCTTAGCACTTGAATTAGTGTTTCCTCTTCCTGTGGCTCTAAGGTAGAGCTTATGATTACAGGAAAGGTATCATCTTCTCCCAGAAATACATATTTCAGGGATGGTGGTAATGGTTTGAGCTCGGGTTTGGGAGGTTTCTCCTCTTCCTGAGGGATTTTCAGAGGTTCTATTATTCTCTCTGGTTCCTCCAGATCAGGCTGAACATCTTTAAAGATATCCTCTAGCTCTGATTTGAGACTCTCAGTCATATTGACCTCTTTTACCAGAGAGTCAATGATATCAATGCTCATTCAGTCATTTTGGGTGTCTGGATGTTGCATAGCTTTGACAACATTCAACTTAAACTCGTCCTCATTGACTCTCAGGGTTACTTTCCCTTTTTGGACATCAATGAGGGTTTGTCAAGTTGCTAGGAAAGGTCTTCCTAGAATGAGAGTTACACTCTTATGCTCCTCCATTTCCAGCACCACAAAGTCAGTGGGAAAGGCAAATGGCCCAACCTTGACAATCATGTCTTCAATCACGCCTGATGGGTGTTTAATGGAACCATCAGCAAGTTGGAGACATATCCAGGTTGGTTTGACTTCATCAGTCAACCCAAGATTTTTGATAGTAGATGCAGGTATTAGGTTGATACTTGCCCCAAGATCACATAGAGCTTGCTTGGTACAAGTACCTTCTAATGTGCATGGTATCATAAAGCTTCCGGGATCTTTAAGCTTCTCAGGTAAGCTTTTCAGAATGACTGCACTGCATTCTTCAGTGAGGTAAACTTTTTCAGCTTCCCTCTAATCCTTCTTATGACTTAAGATCTCCTTCATAAACTTAGCATAAGAGGGTATTTGCTCAAGTGCATCTGCAAACGGAATCTTTATTTCAAGAGTCCTGAGATAGTCTGCAAAGCGAGCAAATTGCTTATCCTGTTCCGCTTGACGGAGTTTTTGAGGATAAGGCATTTTGGCTTTGTATTCATCAACCTTAGTTGCTGTAGGTTTATTGCCTACAGATGTGGGTTGAGAAGCCTTTTTAGAGGGGTTGCTATCAGCACTTGTATGTGTCTGATCTCCCACTGGTGTTTGAATGCCAGGGGTGGAAGCTGGAGTGGCGTTAGACGCCAGCTCCTTACCTGTTTCTGGCGTCTGAATGCCAGAACTGTGCTTTCTTTGGGCGTTCAACGCCAATTCCTTGCTTGTTTCTGGCGTTGAACGCCAGAACTGAGCATGGTTTGGGCATTCAACGCCAGCTTTCCACCCATTTTCTGGCGTTTGAGCGCCAGTATTATTCTTCTCTAGGTTCTTATTGCCCTCAGATGGATTTTAGGTGGTTTGCTCATTTCTTGGCTTCTTGCTACCTTGAAGTGAGGTACTTAATGTTTTTTCACTTTTTAATTGAACTGCTTGGCACTCTTCTGTTATTTATTTTGATAATTGCTGTTCTGTTTGCTTTAACTGTACTTCCATATTCATATTAACCATTCTTGTTTCTTGTAGTATATCCTTGAATTTAGCTAGCTGTTTTGTTAGAAAATCCAGTTGCTGATTGAATTCAGTAACTTGTTCTGCAGGACTGAGTTCAGCAGTTACTGTTTTAGCCTCTTCGTTGATGGAAGATTCACTGCTTAGGTACAGATGCTGATTTCTAGCAACTGTATCAATAAGCTCTTGAGCTTATTCTATTGTCTTTCTCATGTGTATAGATCTACCAACTGAGTGGTCTAGAGAAATCTGAGCTCTTTCTGTAAGCCCATAGTAGAAGATGTCTAACTGCACCCACTCTGAAAACATTTCAGAGGGGCATTTTCTTAGCATCTCTCTGTATCTCTCCCAGGCATCATAAATGGATTCATTATCTCCTTGTTTGAAGCCTTGGATGCTCAGCCTTAGCTGTGTCATCCGTTTTGGAGGAAAATAGTGATTCAGGAATTTTTCTGACAGCTGTTTCCATGTCTTTATGCTGTCCTTAGGTTGGTTATTTAACCACCTCTTAGCTTGGTCCTTTACGGCAAATGGAAACAGTAATAATCTATAGACATCCTGATCTACTTTCTTATCATGTACTGTGTCAGCAATTTATAAAAATTGTGCCAGAAACTCTGTAGGTTCTTCCTGTGGAAGACCGGAATACTAGCAACTTTGATGCACCATGATAATGAGCAAAGGATTCAACTCAAAACTACTGGCTCCAATAGAGGGTATACAGATACTACTCCCATATGAAGCAGTAGTAGGGTTAGCATATGACCCCAGAGTCCTTCTAGACTGTTCATTTCCACTTAGGTCCATGTTGGAGTAAAAGAGGTAATGTGGATTTAATTTTTTTTTTGAATATCGGAAATTAAAAGGAAGATAAAATAAAATAAATGAAAAATTAAATAAAAATTCGAAAATTAGAAAACCAAATAAAATAAAAAAAATTGAAAACAAAAATAATTAATTAATTGAAAAGATTTGAAAAATTTTGGATATAATTTTCGAAAATTGAAGAGAGAGAAAAAGTGGTTAGGAAGTTTTGAAAAAGATATGATTTTAAAAAATTTGACCAAGTCAACCAAAAGGATTTGAAAATAATGAATAATTAAAGGAAAAAATATTTTTTTGATTTTTGAAATTTTATGATGAAAGAGAAAAACACACAAAAGACACAAGACTTAAAATTTTTTAGATCTAATGCTCCTTGTTTTCAAAAATTTTGGAGGGAAAACACCAAGGAACACCAAACTTAAAAATTTTAAGATCAAAACACAAGGAAGACTCAAGAACACCTTGAAGATTCACAAGAACACCAAGAACAAAAGAAAGAACACCAAACTTAAAATTTTTAGAAAATCACAATAAAATTTTTGAAAATTAAAGAAAGATTAACAAGAAAACACCAAACTTAAAGTTTGGCACAAGATTTAATCAAAGAAAAATTATTTTTGAAAAAAAAGTTTTAAAAGGAAGATACCCAATTGCCAAGAACATAAGCCAACGCTCTAGCCAACTGAGCTATAAATATAACGTGTTTTAATATTGTATATATAAAATATATTTTCTGAAAACTAATATTTTGAAAAAGCACAAGGAAAACACAAAAAATACACAAAATAGGAAAAACCAAAGATCAAACAAGAAAATTTGACAAGAACAATTTGAAGATCAAGGAAAAATAAAGAACATGCAACTCGAAAATTTAAAGGAAAATATAAAATATGCAATTGACACCAAACTTAAAATATAAAACTAAACTCACATAAAAATTAAAAATTAATAAGGAAAAAATAATAATTTTGAAAAATTTTTGAAAAGAAAATAAAGGACTCGGATTTAATGACTCTATAGCATCAAAAATAAATTATTCCGAATCTAAGTAACAAAATAAACCTTTAGTTGTCCAAACTCGAACAATCCCCGGCAACGGCGCCAAAAACTTGGTGCACGAAATTGCAATCACACTTTTGCAATCTGCACAACTAACCACAAGTGCACTGGGTCGTCCAAGTAATACCTTACGTGAGTAAGGGTCGAATCCCACGGAGATTGTTGGTTTGAAGCAAGCTTTGGTTATCTTATTATTCTTAGTCAGGATGCCAACAACAGTGTTTTTCAAGTTCAATTGTAAAAAGTGAAAGGGCATAAAATAAATAATTGTTACTCAATAATGGAGAATATGTTGGAGTTTTTGAGATGCTTTGTCTTCTGAATTTCTGTAACATAATGCTTCCTCACTTTTAAAAGTGCAAAGTTCCTTCCATGGCAAGCTGTGTGTAGGGTGTCACCGTTGTCAATGGCTACTTCCCATCCTCTCAGTGAAAATGGTCCAAATGCTCTGTCACAGCACGGCTAATCATCTGTTGGTTCTCGATCATGTCGGAATAAGATCCATTGATCCTTTTGCGTTTGTCACTATGTCCAACAATCGCGAGTTTGAAGCTCGTCACAGCCATTCAATCCTTGAATCCTACTCGGAATACCACAGAAAAGGTTTAAACTTTCCGGATTCTCATGAATGCCGCCATCAATTCTAGCTTATACCACGAAGATTCTGATTAAGAAATCTAAGAGATACTCATTCAATCTGATATAGAACGGAGGTGGTTGTCAGGCACACGTTCGTGGATTGAGGAAGGTGATGAGTGTCATGGATCATCACCTTCTTCATAGTGAAGCACGAATGAACATCTTAGATAGGAACAAGCATGTTTGAATGGAAAATAGAAATAATTGCATTAATTCATTGAGACGCTGCAGAGCTTCTCACCCCCAACAATGGAGTTTAGAGACTCATGCCGTCAAAGAGTATAAAATTCAGATCTAAAAATGTCATGAGATACAAAATAAGTCTCTAAAAGTTGTTTAAATACTAAACTAGTAACCTAGGTTTACAGAAAATGAGTAAACTAAGATGGATAGTGCAGAAATCCACTTCTGGGGCACACTTGGTGTGTGTTGGGGCTGAGACTTAAGCTTCTCACGTGCCTAGGCTATTTCTGGAGTTGAACGTCAAGTTGTAACTTGTTTCTGGCGTTAAACTCCAACTTTTAACCTATTTCTGGTGCTGAACGCCAGACTACAACATGGAACTGGTGTTGAACGCCAGTTTATGTCGTCTATTTTTGCGCAGAGTATAAACTATTATATATTGCTGGAAAGCCCTGGATGTCTACTTTCCAACCCAATTGAGAGCACGCCAAGTGGACTTTTATAGCTCCAAAAAATCTATTTCGAGTGCAGAGAGGCCAGAATCCAACAGCATCAGCAGTCCTTTTTCAGCCTGAATAAGATTTTTGCTCAGCTCCCTCAATTTCAGCCAAAAAATACCTGAAATCAAAGAAAAATACACAAACTCATAGTAAAGTCCAGAAATATGATTTTTGCTTAAAAACTAGTAAAAATCTACTAAAAACTAACTAAAACATACTAAAATCTATATGAAATTATCCCAAAAAGCGTATAAAATATCCGCTCATCAACGATCGATTTGATTTATGTTGGAAGGAGATGGATGAGCAGTTTTAGCTGAAGATCATTACCTGAACTTTGTAATGATGAACTGTAGTGGAAAAGAGTATCAGGGTTATATAGTTTTAGCTGTGAATGCATTAGGTGATGAGCAGAAGTTAGATTGAATTCCCGTAGTTTAACAATTTCCCACAGTATTTCTTGCGGATATTCCTGAATTTCCACCTCAAAGAGAGTTGAATTTGCGATAGATTTGGTATCGGGAGCCAATCTAGTTTCAATTGCACCATACAGAATGGCTCCAATAGAGCTGGTTAAACTAAAGACTCAGTTGGAAGAGCTTTTGAACAAGAGGTTCATTCAACCGAGTGTGTCTCTGTGGGGAACGCCAGTTTTATTGGTGAAAAAGAAATATGGAGGAATACAACTCTATATGGAGATAGTTAAACAAAGTGATGGTTAAGAACAAGTATCCATTACTGAGGCTCGATGCATTAATGGATCAATTTCACGGAACTGGAGTATTCTGGAAGATTGATTTAAGGTCAGGTTACCATCAGATAAGGGTAAAGGAGGAGGATATTCCAAAAACTGCATTCAGAACACGTGATAGTCACTATGAATACGCGGTGATGTCCTTTGGGTTAACAAATGCGCCTGCTATATTCATGGATTACATGAATAGAGTATTCTGTTCCTTTTTGGATAAGTTTGTGGTGGTGTTCATAGATGACATCCTGTTTTATTCAAAGACAGTAAAAGAGCATGAGAAGCATCTGAGAATAGTGTTGCAAATCCTAAAGGAGCAGAAACTTTATGCAAAGCTATTTAAGTGTGAGTTCTGGAAGGAGGACGTAAAGTTCTTAGTGCATATGGTGAGTAGAGGAGGAATAGTCGTGGATATTTTGAAGGTTGATGAGGTGATGGAATGGGAAAGACCTACTCAGTGACAGAAGTTAGAAGCTTCTTGGGATTAGTCGAGTATTACCAAAGTTTCATCCATGACTTTTTGTAAATCGCATTGCCGATGACTAAGCTAACTCAGAAGAATACACCAATTGTGTGGACATCAGAATGCGAGGAAAGTTTCTAAACCTTGAAAGAGAAAAATATGGTGGCTTGGCTTTTGTGTTAATGCAACACCAAAATATGGTGGCTTATACTTTACGTTAGCTAAGATCACATGAGGTGAATTACCCAATTCATGATTTGGAATTGGCGATAGTTGTATTTGCGTTCAAGATTTGGAGGCACTAGTTGTACAGAGTGGGGTTTGGAGTCTTTTTAGATCACAATAGTCTCAAGTACATCTTTGATCAGAAAGAGCCTAATATGCGCCAAAGGAGATGGATGGAACTGCTGAAGGATTAGGATTCCGAGTCAAGTTTTCACCCCATAAAGGCTAATATTGTAGCAAATGCCTTGAGCAAGAAGTCATTGACGGTTGCTTGGACGAGAATTAAAGAGGAGGAATTGGTAAACAAGTTTGTGGAGCTTAAGTTAGACATTAGGGAAGTTGACGAAAAGGCTTGTTTAAATCAATTGCATATTAACAGTACGTTTAAGACTGAGATAAAGAAGGGACAACAAAATGAGCAGGAGATTAAAAAAATGTTTCAACCAATTGGGAAAGAGAGACAAGGAGAATTCACTAAGGACAGTGAAGGTATATGGAGGTATAAAGGTAGGATTTGTGTGCCGAATGTTGAGGGTTTGAGATAGAAGTTATATATTGAAGCTCATAACAGCAGATTCTCTATTCATCCAGGAAGTACGAAGAAGTATCATAATTTGAGGAAAAAGTTTTGGTGGCCTGGAATGAAGGGTGAAGTACCTTCACTTGTGATCACATGTTTGACGTGTCAGAAGGTGAAAATAGAGCACCAGAGACCGTCGGGAATACTATAGCCTCTTGATATTCCTTAGTGAAAGTGGAAAGGATTTGCTATGGACTTTGTAATGGGATTACCGAGGACTAGGTCAGGATTTGATACAGTTTGGGTGATCGTGGATCACTTAACCAAGTCTGCTTGCTTTCTGCCTATCCGAGTGAACTATTCACTAGAGGAATAGGCGATATTGTACATTAAGGAGATAGTGAGGTTGCACGGTGTGCCAACGACAATAGTGTCGGATCGAGATTTCTGTTTCACATAAAGGTTTGGGGAGATTTTGAAAAAGCTTTCGGCACGAGACTCTGTCTCAGTACGGCGTACCATCCACAAACTGACGGATAGTTGGAAAAAACTATTCAGACATTGAAAGATATGCTAAGGGCATATATGTTAGATCAACCAGGGAGTTGGGACCGTTACATGCTATTGGTGGAGTTTGTGTACAACAATAGCTTTTTTGCGAGCATTGGAATGGCTCCGTATGAGACTTTGAATGGACTAAAGTGCCAGTCTCCACTGTGCTGGTATGAAGTCGGTAAATCAAGTGTTTTGGGTCCTAATTTGGTAGCAGAGACCACTGAGAAGATCAAGAAAATTCAGGCAAGGATTCTCTCTGTGCAGAGCCAATAAAACAGTTATGTCGATCAGAGAAGAAAGCAGTTAAAATTTGAAGTAGGTAAACATGTATTCTTAAAGGTTACTTGATGAGCAGATTTTCTATCGGTAAAGAATTCACAAATAAGTTCGCGTTGTAAGTATAGTTTCTAAACCAATGGAGAATCCTTTCATGCAAAAGTTTTGGTTGTCACAAGTAACAAACCCAGTAAAATTTATAAACCGAAGTATTCAAACCTCGGGTCATCTTCTCAAAGAATTGCAGGGAGGTGTATTTTATTATTGGTTATGGAAAGCAGTATTTTTGGGTTTTTGAAAGGTTGGAACAAGAGGAATAAATTGCAAGAATTAATAAATCAATAGCTAAGAAAACTCTTGGCAAGGTATGAAAATTAGAAGTCCTATCCTAGTTATCCTTATCAATTGTGATGAGAATTGCTCATTGCTCCCACTTAGTCAACCTCTAACTATGAAGGTAAGTCAAGTGGATAAATCAATATAAATCCTCAAGTCCTAGTCAATTCCCAAAGAAAGACTAGAGTTAGTGGAATTCATGTCAATCAGCAACTTCCAATTATCAATCACCAAAAGAGTTTGATAACTCAAGAGTCTCTAATTACTCAACCAAAGCCAAGAATATAGAAAGCTAAATAAAAATCATATATCTGAAAAACCTCAAATTGCATTAATAAAAGAAATCAAATCTAACATGGAAAAGTTCATGAGCCAATTTGGCAACATAAGTCATTAATAAATAAAAGCATTATAGTATTTAAAAGTAGAAGAGAAATCAAAATAAAGGAATATTGAACCTGGTATGAAGAAAAAATCCTAATGACTAAAAGAAATCCTAATCCTAAAACCTAAGAGAGAGGAGAGAGCCTCTCTCTCTAAAAACTACATCTAAACCTAAAATGATGTATATGAGAAGTTGTATCTGTGTGTATTGAGTCTCTGCATGTTCACTGGCTTTATTCTGTATTTCTGGGTCAAAAATTGGGTCAAAACGCGGCGCAAAATCGCCGCCAGTGATTTCTATTAATTCTGCAGATCGCGCTTCTCACGGGTACGCGTCGGTCACGTGTACGCGTCGTTTGATGATTTTCCTCTCCACGCGTGCACGTCAGGCACGCGCTCGCATTTTTTGCGTGAACTCCAATCCACGCGTACGCGTCAAGCACGCGTCAGCCATGCGTGCGCGTCACTGTTCGCTGGTTGTCTCCTTTATTTCTTGTGCTCCTTCCCTTTTTGCAAGCTTTCTCTCCATTCTCTAAGCCATTCCTGCCCTATGAAGCCTGAAACACTTAACACACGGATCACGGCATCGAATGGTATAAAGGAGAATTAAAATACACAATAAAAAAGATCTCTAGGAAGCAAGTTTTCAACCATAGAACAACTTTGGGAAGGAATTGTAATATCATGCTAATCATATGAATAAGTGGATGAAAAGCTGATAAAAACCACTCAAGTTAGCACAATATAAACCATAAAATAGTGGTTTATCAACCTCCCCATACTTAAACATTAGCATGTCCTCATGCTAAGCTCAAGGCGATAAAATAAACGAGTAGGGAAAAGCAATACTCATGCAATGCAACCTATGAACGTGAATGCAACTATATGCTAAGACGTTTCTATCTACTTGGTTAAAAGCAAACAAGTTCTCCAAGACAAATACAAACCAAATTCCACTAATTTAAATCGTACAATAAAAAAAAGTAAACTTGTAAGAAGATAGCTCATGAAAGCAGGGAACATAGCATTAAGTATTGAACCCTCACTGATGATGTATATGCACTCCAGTCACTCTAGTGTATAGGGTAATCACTCTATCCTTCTCTAATCATGCTTTCTAAATTTTGTTCTTCTCTTAACCAATCAACAAATATGTAGCATACCAATGCAAACATCATGAGGTCTTTTCAGGGTTGTAATGGGGCTGAGGTAAAGGTAAGGATACATGTATGGCCAAGTGAGCTATAATATGAATCTTTGACTAACCTAAGCTCTTACCTAACACACACACATACTTTATGCAATTCTAAAATCACACCTAGCTACCCATAATTCCCACTTTTGTATCACATACTCATGTACCAAATTTTTGATATTTTTTTACTTTTATCACATGTGCATTGATCTTTCTATTAAAGCTTAACATTGGGGTATTTTTGTCCCGTTATTTATTTACTTATTTATTGAATATTTTTGGATTTTTTTTATAATCTGAAAAATAAACATAACTTATCAATGCACATGGATTTTCCATTATTTTTCTATTTTGGTTTTTCATGAGTAGGTTCCTAAATTCCTAATATTCAAATAATTTAAAAACATGATACATTCCCTTATTAACCCATGTTCCCACAGTTTTCCCACACTTAGTTGATGCACAATCTCTATCTTAAGCTAACCAAAGATTCAATTGGGGTATTTAATTATTTTTCTGATAAAGGTTAGTGATGTGGTTATAGAACAGAAGGGGTTTAAAAAGCTCAAAGTGGCTAATAAGGGTGACATAAAAGGTAGGCTTATTTGGGATAAGTGAGCAAAAACAAGTAATAGCCTCAATCATATGCAAGCATGTAAATACACTAAATAATGGACATATAGAATGGAACAAAGCAAAGATTGCAATCATAGGGAAGAAAACACACAAGAATAAAAATCATGGTTAAATAATGTAACCATATAATTAAGCTCAAAATCTCACGGGTTGTGTGTTCTTAACTCAAAAACCATGTTCCAATTTACAGTCTTCAAACAAGTTTAACACAACAGTTTTAATTTAAATTAGTGAAATTTTTCAAAAATAGGGTCTTAAAAATAAACTTCTTATTTTTCAACCAAGTAGTACTTAAATGCAAACAATCAACTACACATGCAATCTATTATGCAATGCAACAATGAACTAATAAAGAAAATAAGACATTGGTGTTGAGAAGAGAATAACTAACCCATGGAGATCGGTATCGACCTCCCCACACTTAAAGATTTCACTGTCCTTGGTGCATGCTAAGATGTGCAGGTGGATGGGCGGTTCCAACTGGTGCTTTTCTCCAAAGATTGTGTAGATGGACTTGTCTGTTGCCCCATATAAAAGTTTCTCCCTTTTTCCTTCTTCGGTGGCCAGCCTGAAAGAAGAGAAAAAAGAAGAACTGAAACACAAAAATAATGATAGAAAACAAATAAAATTATGAGTGGGTAATGCAAGATAATAAAAGTGGATATCAATGCAAATGGAATGCAAGTATCATAAAAGAATAGCATTGACTTATGAATAATAATACCCAATCAGAATAAAACAAGTCATGAAGCACTGGATTAATTCAAGAAAATATGCAACTGTTGAATAAGAAAATTTAACACCAATAGAAAAATAATAAATTTAGAAAAAAATAAAAATATGCACAAAATTAAAATGCAATGAATGAAAGTATGCAAACAAATTAAGTAAAATAGAATGAAAGTGAAGAAGGATGAGAAGTTAAAGAGATGAAGAAGAAGAAAGTAAGAAAGGAGGAAGAAAGAAGAAAGAAGGAAGAAGAATGAAATAAGAAGGGAGAAGAAAAAATTAGGATTGGGGAAGAAAAGATAAGATTTCTGGCGCTGATCTGGATAAGCTGTGCGGCGCAGGTGACGCAGACACGTGGAGCACGCGTTCGCGTGGTTGGCGCTATTTTCAAGTGACGCGGATGCGTCGGTCATGCGAACACGTGACTTGATTTGTGCTAGTGGCACAAGAGCAGCCTCACGTTTGCACAACTCTCTGTCTCAAACGCATATTGCCAAAATTTAGGGTGATGCGCACGCGTGCATGGCCTTTCTTTTAAAATGACGCGGACGCGTGGGGCGCGTGTTCACATGGTAGGGCTTGTTCTTCTAGCATGCTTTCAGCCCCACTCCTTCACAACTTGCTGCCATACACCCATTTACGTCGATTTTGCGGGGTCACGTGTGCGCATGGGTGATGCCTACGTGTGGAAGGCTGGATTCGCAAAGGACGCGGATGCGTCAGGGACGCGTTCGCCTGGGCGTGTTTGTGCCTTAGGCACACCTCCAGCCACGCTCCCGCGTGACTTTCTGTTCAATTCCATTTAATCGCTAATTCTCCTTTGATGCGGATGCGTTAGCGACGCTGTCGCGTCGTGTGCCCCCTTTTTTTTGATTATGCAAAATGCAGAATGCAGTATGCATATGCTAATGCAAACATTATGAATGACACTGATAAAATTAAAATAAAATAAACTTGGAATAAAAGGAATGATTATACTATGGTGGGTTGTCTCCCACCTAGCACTTTTAGTTAAAGTCCTTAAGTTGGACATATGGTGAGCTCCTTGTCATGGTGGCTTGTGCTTGAACTCATCTTGAAACTTTCACCAATGCTTGGACTTCCAATAAGCTCTATCATTCTCAAGTAAATTTGCCAAGCCTTGAGGGAGTTCTTCGCGAGCTTTGACCTCCCAAAGTCGATCCTCATGTATGCCCGGATCCCAAATCTTGTATCTACACCCGTCTTGAAGTAGATCATCATTGTTCCAACCGGGTGGCAAGCAGTCTGAATTCTCTACGGAGTACTGACGATCGGATTATCTATCGGTAAAGAAATTCACAAATATAATCGCGTTGTAAGTATAGCTTCTAAACCAACAGAAAGTCCTTTCGTACAAACGTTTGGTTGTCACAAGTAACAAACCCAAAAAAATTTATAAACCGAAGTATTCAAACCTCGGGTCATCTTCTCAAGGAATTGCAGGGAAGTATGATTTATTATTGGTTATGAAAAACAATATTTTTGGGTTTTTGAAAGGTTTCACAAGGAAAATAGATTGCGAGGAATTAAATCAATAGCAATGAAAACTCTTGGCAAGGTATGAAAACTGGAAGTCCTATCCTAGTTATCCTTATCAATGGTGATGAGAATTATATTTTTGCTCCCACTCAGTCAACCTCTAACTATGAAGGTAAGTCAAGTGGATAATGATAAACCCCATTTGTAGGGTTTATCTTGTATTGATTTTTGGGGATTTTATCACCTTTTACCCATATTTATTCAATGAAATAGCATGGTTTTGTATATTCTCCTTTAATTGTGCTTAAGAGTGAAAACGTGCTTTTTAGGTCTTAAAATAGCTAAATTTAATTTACCTTGATTTCATTAGATGCCTTGATATGTTTGTTAAGTGATTTCAGATTTAGGAGGCAGAGATTGGATCAAGGGAATGAAGAAAAAGCATGTAAAGTTGGAGAACTCATGAAGAAATGATGGAACCAAAAAGCTGTCAAGACTGACCTCTTCACACTTAATTGACCATAACTTGAGCTACAGAGGTCCAAATGATGCGGCTTTAGTTGGGTTAGAAAGCTAACATCCGGGGCTTCGAAATGATATAAGATTTGCTATAGTTGCATCGCGTATAGGGGTGTGCATGCGCATAGTACGCGGATGCACCGATGGTTGCACACAATTCACTTAATGCAACTTGTGGCCAGCGATTTTAGAAGCCTTGTGGGCCCAATCCAACTCATTTCTGATGCTATTTAAGCCAAGGATTGAAGAGGGATGAGACATCTAGTTACCATTAGTTTAGTTTAGCTTAGTTTAGTAGTTAGAGTTAGTTTCTAGAGAGAGAAGCTCTCACTTCTCTCTATAACTAGGATTAGGTTTAGTTTAATAATCTTAAATCTAGGTTTTAATTCATGCTTTCATCTTCTTCTACCTCTCAGTTTTTTGTTGTTACATTCATCATTCTTCTACTCTTTTGTTGTAATTTCTTTTATGTTGTTCTCATACTTTGTTGTAGATCTACTCTTGTCACTTCTATTTTCTTTCAATTCAAGTTCAGGTAATTCATAATAATTGTGTTTCTTTTGATTGTTGTTATAAATTGCTTGCAATAATTGTTGTTAGATTTCATTGTTGTTGTCAATTTACTATGCTTTTCTTTCATGCCTTCTATGTGTTTGATAAAATGCTTGGTTGGATTTTAGTATAGATTTTGTTTCTCTTGGCCTAGGTAGAGTAATTAGTGATTTTTGAGTTATCTAATTCCTTTGTTGATTGATAATTAGAAGTTGCTAATTGATTTGAATGTCTCTAAAGCTAGTCTTTCCTTTAGGAGTTGATTAGGACTTGAGGAATCAAATTGATTCATCCACTTGACTTTCCTCCATGGTTAGAGGTTAGCTAAGTGGTAGCAATGAACAATTTGTGGTCACAATTGAGGAGGATAACTAGGATAGGACTTCTAGTTCTCATATCTTGCCAAGAGCTTTGTTAGTTGTTAGTTTATTTCTTTTGCCATTTATATTTCTTGTCCAAAATCTCAAAAATCCCAAAATAACTCATAACCAATAACAAGACACTTTATTATAATTCCTAGGGAGAACGACCCGAGGTTCAATACTTCGGTTTATAAATTTTAGGGGTTTGTGCTAGTGACAAACAACTTTTTGTATGAAAGGATTAATGTTGATTTAGAAACTATATTTGCAACGAGATTTCATTTGTAAAATTCTAAACCGTCAAAAATCCAATCATCAAAATGGCGCCGTTGCCGGGGAATTGCAATGGTGTTATGTTATTGGTTATTGTATATATGTTAATATTGTGAATATCTTGTCTTTTGCTTGTTTTCTAGTTTTTGTTAGTTTTATTTTGTTTCTCCACTATGAATTCTCACTTTGGCTATGAGCTTGGTTCTAACTATGTTGTAGGCAATGAGAGCTTCAATGAGAATGTGTATCAAGGATGGGAGACTCAAAGGTGGGAGGAGCCATATGCATATGATCAATCCTCCTAGCAACAACCTCCACCAATGCACTATGAAGAAGAGCCATTCTATGATGCATGTCAATCCAATGGCTATGGTGAATCTCCTTGTGATTTTCAAGAACCACCACCATATGCCTACGAGTCATATCCTCAACATGAACCTCAACCACACTCACAAGCCTATTTTCACCAAACACCTCCATATGACCTTGATACATATCCACCATACCAACCACCTTTTGAACCACATGAGCCCTACATGGAACCACCATTCCAAGATTACTACTCCCAAGAACCACCTCAATACACACTACCACATCCGTACCAAGAAGAACCACTTTCCTATAATGAACCCTTTCTCCAAGACAATAAACCCTCTTATCCACTCCAATCCTCAATGGATGAAATCCTTAGCCTTATACTTCAAGGGCAAGGAGAAATGCAAAGGGAGACACTAGAATTTGTAGCTACCTTAACCAAGGTAGTAAGTCTATTAGCCTCCCAATGCTTGAGTACTCAAAGAACTCTCATGGTCACATGTGGAGAATTAATTGAAGAGCATAGCATGAAGGAGAGATTGGAAACTCCGGTGGAGAAGGAGGAATGTTATTTTGTATTAGACCAATTGGAGAAGCCTATGATTATTGAAGAAAAGGAAGAAGTGGTTGAAGACTTAGGAGATGCGGAACCTCCTTGGGAAGCTAAAATCATAGAGAATTCTTCCAAGAAGAGTGAATTTGATGTTGAGGAGGAGAGTGCACAACCTCCAAGGCAATTATTGAATAAAGACTTGGAAGGAATGAAGCAAGATTTGAGTTCCCTTGGTGATGAAGATGATGCATCCAATCTTCTTGGTGAAGAATCCTTTGAATTTGAAGAACCTTCTCCCAATGAATTTGAAATTGATGTGGAGGTAGATTTCTCTCAACCTCCCATTTATGATTTGAGTGAGGGAGAAGAGCTAGATGAAAATGATGATCAAAGGATTGAAAGTGAAGAAGTTTATGAAGAGGTAGAGGCAACCAAGGAAGAATATAAGGGAGAAGAGCTTGCAAGGACATTGGAGATACCTCTCCCCAAGCCACCACCATCCATTCTTTCATTCAAGTGGGTAAATTCCTTATACTTAAGCTTTACTATTCCCCTTGAATATGGTTTGCTTGAAACAGATGGTCAACTTAGATATATTTGTGGCTTTAAGAGTAAAAGGGAGATGGCTAGTGGTTGGAAACATTATTCTAGGTCCATTATGGTTGTATGCTGAAAGCTTAATTGCAAGGTTTGGTATAAAGCTAGATTGCTTGGGTCTAGGATGTTGTTTGGTTGCTTAAATGAGAATTCCAAGATTATGCCACCCAAATGGAATAATGGTAATCAACTCAAAGATGGGTGTAGAAACAAGATATGGGATCCCGGTATACATGAGGATCAACTTTGGGAGCCCCAAGATTGTGAAGGAATCCATCAAGACTTGGTGCAACTCATGAGAAATCTTGGGGCACAATGGAGAACCAAGCATTGGTGGGAGTTCCAAGATGAGTTCAAGCACAAGCCACCTTGATGAGGAGCTCCCCATAAGTCCAACTTAAGGACAATAAATAAAAGTGCTAGGTGGGAGACACCCCACCATGGTAAACTCTTTCCATTCTCTTGTATATATACTTAATAAGTGATTTGAGTTGCCATTATAGGTAGTTTTCTTCTTTTCTATACTCTTATACATTTTGTTGTGATTGATAGGTTGTTGTAATGTATTTTGATTAATCTAGATTGTTGTTAAAGTAGGTTACTTGAAGTACAAGTTTTGTTTTTTCGAAAATTTTTTGAAAACTTGAATATTTTTGTTAAAATTGCATTTTAGTTGCTTTAGAATGTTTATAGGTTAGGAGAGTGTTAAATTGTGTTCTTATGCTTCTAATAATAATAAAAAAAAAGAAAAAAAGGGCATCGGCGCGCTAGCACGCTGTGCGCGCGCGGATTGCACTTCCGCAACTCCTGGTACAAAAACCAGAGAGTATTGTGAACTTTATGCTGGCATTGTGCTGGGAGCACAATCTCATCCGCGCGTAAGCGCAAGGTGCGCACGCGCGTGGATTATTTCTGCTGCATCCGCGCGTGAGCGCGCTGTGCGCGTGCGCACGGATTGTCCCTGCTGCATCCGCGCGTGAGCGCGCTGTGCGCGCGCGTGCGGATTTGCCCCGTGCTTTTCTCCTTTCTCCTCTCTCCTCTCTCCTTTCTCCTTTCTCCTTTCTCCTTCTTTCTTCTTTTCTTTCTTTTTTTCTTCTTCTTTCTTTCTATTTTTTTTCTTCTTCCTCTCTTGGAAATTTTTTTTTTCTTTTAATAAAAAACAAATTTTAATAATAATAAAAAATAATATAATAATAAATAAATAAATAATAAATAAAAATAATTTTTTTCTTTTCCTCCATTTTCTTTTATTGCATTTGCTTATTTTCATTCATTGCATTTTAGTTTTGTTTTTCTACCTTGTTCTCATTTTATTTTCTAAGTTTCTCATTTTAATAATGGTGTTGAATTCTTATACTCAATTGTTGAGAATCTTCTTGCATTCTTTTGGTGCTCATGAACTTGTTTGATATTGATGGGTGATGAAATTTCTATGTCAATGCTTAACATTTGATGATTTTTGCATCCTTTGTGCATTGGCATGAACTTCTATTGTCTTTCATGACCCACTCTTTCTTGTTTGAACTTGATGCTTTTAAATGCTCTTCATGCTTTGACTTTACTCTTGCATCAAGTATTAATTGATATGCCCTTTGCCTATATTATTTTCTCACTCATATGTTGTGGCTACCATGTAGTAGAGAACCCTACTTTTATTTGGTATTAGCCCCTGCTTATGTTCTATTTGCTTTGATATCTTTGTTATAGGCTTAATTTTTCTTTCCTTTTCTTTCCTTTTAGGCTGGCCACCAAGAAGGGAGAAAGGAAAAGCTTTAAAATGGGGCAACAAACAAAGTCATCCGCACAACCTTTCGAAGAAGCTCATCAGTTGTAGCAACCCATCCACCTTGCTCTTCTTTACATGCACCGAAGACGGTGCAATCTTCAAGTGTGGGGAGGTCGTTCGACCGATCTCCGTGGGTAACAATTTTCTTTCAACACCAATGTTATCTAGTTATTGCATTTCATGATAGGTTGCATGTTAGTTATAATTTGTACATATTTTACCACTTCTTTCCTATTAGGACTACTTGGTTATGGTGATGATTTCTTTTCCAAGAAATTATTTCTTTTAGGGCACCCTACCAATTTAAAAAATTTTTTGTTGAACTTGCTTGAAAGAATTTATTTTGGAACATGGTTTTTGAGCTAAGAACACAAGCTTGTGAGATTTGAGCCTAATGATGTGGTTACATCTTATAACCACTTATTTTCCCTTCTTGTATGCATTATTCTCTTTCTATGATTGTAATCTTTGATTTGTTTGATTCTTTATATCCATTATTTTATGTATACATTCATCTATATGATTGAGGTCATCATTTCATTAACTCACTTATCCAAATAGCCTTACCCCTTATCATCCATTGTTAGCCAATTTGAGCCTACAATTAACCTACTTTGTTCTTAATTTAGCACATTACAAGCCTTAAAGTGAAAAACAATAAATGTCCTTAATTTGGATCTTTGATTGGCTTAGGCTAGTGTGTGTGTGTATCATTCAAGTGTGGGAAACTTGGGACATTGGTTGGGAAAAAAAGGGTGTGTTTTTGTTTTGTATTTCTATATTGAGAATTGGGTACAAACTCATGTATTAATTAAAATGTATAGACCTTATGCATTGATGTTCTTGTATGTATCTTGAAAGAAAGAAAAAATAAAAAATGAGAAAAAAATGAAAGAAAAAAAAGAAAAAAATATAATAAATGTGAAAAAGAAAAGAAAAGAAAAAAATAGAAAAAAAAAGAGAAAAGAAATAAAAATGAGACAAAATGTCCCAAAGCGAAGCTCAATAAAGATCAATGCATAGGTGTTAATGAAAAAATGCATGAGTATGTGAAAAAATGAGGAATGGGTAGTTAGGTTAGTAGTTAATTGTATAGGTTGTTATATAGGTTAGGTGGGAGGCTTATGTTAATAAAAGATTCAAATTCAAGCTCACTTAACCAAATCTACAATCCTACCTTGACCCTAGCCCCATTATAACCTATAAAGAGACCTCATGATAATTGTGTGCATGCATGAAATAATTGTTGATTGTTAGATGAAAAACAAATCTTGGAAAGCATGATTAAGGGAGCATTGAGAGGAGTGCAAACACTTTTGGTGAGGGGTCGATGCTCAATTCCTTGATTCCCGGCTTTCATGAGCGTTCTTCTTGCAAGTCTATTAGAACTTCATTTTTATATTTGACTTGGCAGGATTCATGAATCGTCATATGATCTTGGCCCTACTTGTGCATGTATGACTTGGAGGATTGATTTATTTTTAACCAAGTAGGTAAAACCATTTTGCATTTAGTTGCATCCATTTAGATAGTTGCATATAGTTTAGGTTGCATATAGTTTATTTACATTGAATAAATGTCGATACCAATTGTTTCTCTCTTGGCTTAAGCATGGGGACATGCTTGGCTTAAGCGTGGAGAGGTTGATAAACCCCATTTGTAGAGTTTATCTTGTATTGATTTTTGGAGATTTTATCACCTTTTACACACATTTATTCAATGAAATAGCATGGTTTTGTATATTATCCTTTAATTGTGCTTAAGAGTGAAAACGTGCTTTTTAGGTCTTAAAATAGGTAAATGTAATTTACCTTGATTCCATTAGATGCCTTGATATATTTGTTGAGTGATTTCAGATTTAGGAGGCAAAGATTGGATCAAGGGAATGAAGAAAAAGCATGTAAAGTTGGAGAACTCATGAAGAAATGATGGAACCAAAAAGTTGTAAACACTGACCTCTTCGCACTTAATTGAACATAACTTGAGCTACAGAAGTCCAAATGATGCGGTTCTAGTTGGATTGGAAAGCTAACATCCAGGGCTTCAAAATGATATAGGATTTGCCATAGTTGCATCGCGTATATAGGTGCGCACGTGCACAGTACGCGGATGCCCGATGGTTGCACACAATTCACTTAATGCAACTCGTGGCCAGCGATTTTAGAAGCCTTGTGGGCCCAATCCAACTCATTTCTGATGCTATTTAAGCCAAGTATTGAAGAGGGATGAGACATCTAGTTACCATTAGTTTAGTTTAGCTTAGTTTAGTAGTTAGAGTTAGTTTCTAGAGAGAGAAGCTCTCACTTCTCTCTAGAATTAGGATTAGGTTTAGTTCAATAATCTTAGATCTAGGTTTTAATTCATGCTTTTATCTTCTTCTACCTCTCAATTCTTTGTTGTTACATTCATCATTCTTTTACACTTCTGTTGTAATTTCCTTTATGTTGTTCTCATACTTTATTGTAGATCTACTCTTGTCTCTTTTATTTTCTTTCAATTCAATTTGAGGTAATTCATAATAATTGTGTTTCTTTTGATTGTTGTTATAAATTCCTTACAGTAATTGTTGTTAGATTTCATTGTTGTTGTCAATTTACTATGCTTTTTTTTCATGCCTTCTAAGTGTTTGATAAAATGCTTGGTTGGATTTTAGTATAGATTTTGTTCTTCTTGGCCTAGGTAGAGTCATTAGTGACTCTTGAGTTATCTAATTACTTTGTTGATTGATAATTAGAAGTTGCTAATTGATTTGAATGCCTCTAAAGCTAGTCTTTCCTTTAGGAGTTGATTAGGACTTGAGGAATCAAATTGATTCATCCACTTGACTTTCCTCCATGGTTAGAGGTTAGCTAAGTGGTAGCAATGAACAATTTGTGGTCACAATTGAGGAGGATAACTAGGATAGGACTTCTAGTTCTCATATCTTGCCAAGAGCTTTGTTAGTTGTTAGTTTATTTCTTTTGCCATTTGTATTTCTTGTCCAAAATCTCAAAAACCCCAAAATAACTCATAACCAATAACAAGACACTTTATTGTAATTCCTAGGGAGAACGACCCGATGTTCAATACTTCGGTTTATAAATTTTAGGAGTTTGTACTAGTGGCAAACAACTTTTTGTATGAAAGGATTAGTGTTGGTTTAGAAACTATACTTGCAACGAGATTTCATTTGTAAAATTCTAAACCATCAAAAATCCAATCATCAGATAAATCAATTTAACACCTAAAGTCCTAGTCAACTCTTGAGGACAGACTAGAGTTATAGGAATCTAAATCAATCAGCAAAGATATCAATTATCAATCACTATGAGTTTGACAACTCAAGAGTCACCAATTAATCAACCAAAGCCAAGAATGTAGAAAGATAAATAAAAATCATATATATGAAAATACCTCAAATTGCATTAGTTAAGAAAATCCTAACATGAAAAGTTCATAAGCCAATTTGGCAACATAAATCAAATAAAAGCATTAGAATATCTAAAATGGAAGAGAAACATAAATTAAAGTAACATTGAACCTGTAATTGAAGAAATCATAGCCTAATCCTAATAGAAATCCTAAATCTTAAGAGAGAGGAGAGATCCTCTCTCTCTCTAAAACTACATCTAAATCCTAAAACTATGTATGAATGTATGTTGTATCAAGTATATTGATGAATGGATGGATTTCCCAACTTATAGCCTTTAATCTGTGTTCCCTGGGCTTGGATCTGGATCAAAACGCGGCCCAAAAATCATCTTCAGCGTATTCTGTAACTTCTACAGATCGCGCAAGTCACGCGTCCGTGTGGGTCACGCGGTCGCGTCATCTGGAGTTTTGCTCTTCCACGCGATTACGTCATTCACGCGTCTGCGTCAGTTGTGTTACGCGCGAGTCACGCGTTCGTGTCATGCACGCGTTCGCGCGGATGCCAGTTTACGCAAAGCACGCGTTCGCGTCGTCCTCGCGTTCACGTTGCTGCCAGTTTCTTCAAAAACTCCATTTTGTGCTTTCCTTCCATTTTTGTATGTTTCCTTTCCATCTTTTAAACCATTCTTGCCCTATGAAACCTGAAAATACTTAACACACAAATCATGGCATCGAATGGTAATAAAGGATAATTAATTTTAATATTTTTAAAGCATAGGAAACATGTTTTCACATATATCATAAAACAAGGAAGGAATAGTAAAACCATGCAATTTACATGAATAAGTGGGTGAAGATTTGATAAAAACACTCAATTTAAGCACAAGATGAATCATAAAATAGGGGTTTATCAAGTACCAAACTCTTCTTTTAGATCTAACCAAATTATTACCAGTTGAGTCCTTACATCTAGCTCTTGAAATATCAACCTTGATAAGCCTTGATTTGCAACTCCAACCACTAAACATTTTTCTCTTACGCTTAATGCCACAAAGCTTCCTGAGTTGGCCGTCTGTTTTAAGAATATCGTACTCAAGTGGGATAGGAAGATGAATAGAGATAAGTTTTACCCACTCAAGTGAAGGAGTAGACGGCAACCTAGGTGGAGAGGTCTCTAATGACCTTGACAAGGCATTTCTAACTCCCGACCAATCTTCCTGAAGGACTTCCAGTCCTACATTATTCTCAGATTCAATCGAAGAAGGATCTTCATATTCAGTGGGTTCATCACTAGGAGGACTTGATTCATGGTCCTCATCACCAAGGGAACTTGCTTCTTGATCTATCCCATCCAAGTCTTCATAGGAAACATGCCATGGAGGGTGTGCACTAGCCTCCTTGACATCAATCTCAATCTTCTTGGAGTAATACTCTATAATTCTTGATTCCCATGGAGGCTCAGCATCTTTTAAGTCTTCAACCACTTCTTCCTCTTCAACTATTATGGCTTCCTCCACTTGTTCCAATACAAACCCATGTTCCTCATTATCCACCGGAGTTTCTAGTGTCTCCTTCATGCTTCGCTCTTCTATTGATTCTCCACATGTAGCCATGGGAGTATTTTGAGTGCTTAGATGTTGGGAAGCTAATTGATTTACTACCTCGATTAAGGCAGTCACGAATTCTAGTACATCCCTTTTCATCTTCACTTGCCCTTGAAGAAGACCACGAAGGATGTCATCCATTGGATATTGGGGTGGATATGAGGGTTCATTACTCGGGAGGAAGGGTTCATGATAAGAGGGTGGTTCCTCATGATAAGGATGTGATGGTTCATCACTCTCCATCTTTTTCACTTGTTGCACCACACACTTTAGTTCCTTGTTCTCAAATTGAGATTCTTTAGCCATGAGAGCTTTGGGTGCCATTCTGCTTGGATATCATAAGTAGGACCATAAAGCTCTTGGATTGATGGATTTGGATGTGGTGTATATGGAGGTGGTGGTTATTAGGAGTAATCGGGTTGGAATTAGGGTAGATCTATGTATGGCTCATATAGCTCATAGGGTGGTTGATATGGTGGATAAGGGTTAGGATCAGATGAGGGTGTTTGGTAGTAGGGGACTTGTGAGTATGGTGGTTCAAAGGTGTGTTGGGGAGGTGATTCATAAGCATATAGTGGGGCTTGCTGGTAATTACAAGGGGGTCCACCATATTCATCATCTTGGTACGCTCCCTGGAATGGCTCTTGACCATATTGTCTTGGCATGCATTGTAGAATGGTCATCGTCCATGGTATTTTGGAAGGTGTTGTTGCCTAAAGGGTTGATCAGATCCTCGTGGCTCCGTCCATCTTTGATTGTTTTGTCTTGAAGCATGTTCCTGTTATAGCTTCCATTCCTTTCAACAATATTAGAACCAAACTCAAAGCGATGGGGGTGAGAACTCATAGTAACTAATAAAAATAAAAAACAAAAACAAAAACAAATAAACAAGCAAAATAAAATATTTACAATAACCAATAATAAGGCACACGTTTGCAATTCCCCGGCAACGGCGCCATTTTTTACGAGCGGATTTTCTATCGGTAAAGAATTGACAAATAAGTTTGCGTTGTAAGTATAGTTTCTAAACCAATGGAGAATCCTTTCGTGCAAAAGTTTTGGTTGTCACAAGTAACAAACCCAGTAAAATTTATAAACCAAAGTATTCAAACCTCGGGTCGTCTTCTCAAGGAATTGCAGGGAGGTGTGTTTTATTATTGGTTATGGAAAGCAGTATTTTTGGGTTTTTGAAAGGTTGGAACAAGAGAAATAAATTGCAGGAATTAATAAATCAATAGCTAAGAAAACTCTTGGCAAGGTATGAAAATTAGAAGTCCTATCCTAGTTATCCTTATCAATTGTGATGAGAATTGCTCATTGCTCCCACTTAGTCAACCTCTAACTATGAAGGTAAGTCAAGTGGATAAATCAATATGAATCCTCAAGTCCTAGTCAATTCCCAAAGAAAGACTAGAGTTAGTGGAATTCATGTCAATTAGCAACTTCCAATTATCAATCAACAAAAGAGTTTGATAACTCAATAGTCTCTAATTACTCAACCAAAGCCAAGAATATAGAAAGCTAAATAAAAATCATATATCTGAAAAACCTCAAATTGCATTAATAAAAGAAATCAAACCTAAAATGGAAAGTTCATAAGCCAATTTGGCAACATAAGTCATTAATAAATAAAAGCATTATAGTATCTAAAAGTAGAAGAGAAATCAAAATAAAGGAATATTGAACCTGGTATGAAGAAACAATCCTAATGACTAAAAGAAATCCTAATCCTAAAACCTAAGAGAGAGGAGAGAGCCTCTTTGTCTAAAAACTACATCTAAAACTAAAATTATGTATATAAGAAGTTGTATCTGTGTGTATTGAGTTTCTACATGTTCCCGGGCTTTATTCTTTGTTTCTGGGCCGAAAACTGGGTCAAAACGCGACCCGAAATTGCCCCCAGCGATTTCTGTTAATTCTGTAGATCACGCTTGTCATGCGTACGTGTCGGTCACGCATACACGTTGTTTGACGATTTTCCTCTCCACGCGTGCGCGTTAGGCACGCGCTCGTGTCGTTTGTGCGAACTCCAATCTTGACGCGTACGCGTCGCTGCGATTTTGTCCAAATCGCGCGCACGCGTCAGCCATCCGTGCGCATCGCTGTTCGCTGGTTGTTTCCTTTATTTCTTGTGCTCCTTCCCTTTTTGCAAGCTTCCTCTCCATTCTCTAAGTCATTCCTGCCCTATGAAGCCTGAAACACTTAACACACAGATCACGGCATCGAATGGTATAAATGAGAATTAAAATACACAATAAAAAAGAACTCTAGGAAGCAAGTTTTCAACCATAGAACAAATTTGGGAAGGAATTGTAATATCATGCTAATCATATGAATAAGTGGGTGAAAAGCTGATAAAAACCACTCAAGTTAGCACAATATAAACCATAAAATAGTGGTTTATCATTACTCCAACAACTGGGATCGGGAGAGCGATCCAAACGAAGAAGTAAAATCCGAGGTATATTTGACCGTTCGAGGTGTTAAGACGGGTCGGGCCAGTGGCTTATCAAGTAGCCTTACTACCACATCTTTCTAACTTACATGACGTATTCCATGTGGCATAACTTCGTAAGTACACCCTGATTACGGCTTATGTGTTAGAGCCCGAATTGGTAGAGTTAAAGGAGAACCTAATTTTTCAAGTTACACCTGTGAGGATTAATGACTCGAGTGTGAAGAAGTTGCACGGGAAAGAAGTTCTATTAGTGAAGGTAGCCTAGAAGTGAGCTGGAATGGAAGCGCATACATGGGAATTGCAATCAGAGATGCAGAAGCATTAACCAGAATTATTCTCAGGTAATTCCTAAATTTTTGAGACAAAATTTCTAATTTGGTGGGGAGAATGTAAGAACCGGAAGTTGTTAACCATTTAATTAAAATAAAATTATAATTTAATTTCCTGGAATTGGTTCGATAATTTAGAAATATTAATTAGAAAATATAAAGGTGAGATTTGAATTTAGAAGATTTTTTCGAGTAGGAAAATGTAATTTTCTGCGAAAAATTGCATAAAAATGCATATCGGTAAATTAGTCGGCAGTACTGGCTTAAGTCTATCCAGTACTGTGTGAGAGAAAATAAAACTATAAAAATCATTAGAAAAATATTTTGAATTAAAAACTAGGAGCTAATTCTAAAAGTTTCGGCCCAAGGTTGGGCCAAACGAAATAAAAACTGCTAAACGGTTGGAACAGACATAAGTTGAGCCCAAGCCCAACATATAAATACTTTATTATAAGGCCATTCAGCTCATTAAACACACCAAAGGGAGGGAGAGTTGCTGAGATTGAAGAAGAAGAACCCTAACAAGTTTACTATTCATCTTCTGCTTCATTTAGTCATATCTTGAGCTACGGTGCTCCAATTTGCGTGATGTTTGCGACAATGTGAAGCTCTTGCTGAGCTCTTTGATTTCATTTGAACAAACTTCTCGACCCTAACAATTTCGTGATTTTGGGTTTTCTCATTAAGTAGATTTTTTTTAAAATTTTGATTGTTTATTGGTCATCTAACATTGTATTATTGTTAGATTTTGCTCCTAATACTATCAGATAAGGCAAGTCACTTTGAAATCCTTGACATTTGGTGTATTTTTGAGCCCTGGTTATTAATTATGGTAATTTGAATATATAGCTTGAATTCTTGTGATTGGAGTGAAGTTGGTGGATTGAAATTGCTTGGAATTGTGAACTTGGGGTTAAAGCTTTGTTAAACTTGTTTGGAGGATAATTTTGGTGCTTTGAGCTTGTGTGGGAATCAGCTAAGATATGGTTTTGGTTTTCCTTAGTTAATATGTAATGTTTCTTGAAACTTAGGCTAGTAGACCTTAAGATAGGATTAAATTAAATAAATGGTTGATTGAATTGTGTATATGGCATATGAATTGTGATGAAGATTGAATGAGTTGTATGTGTTAGGATATGATTATAGTGATTATAATAAGATGATGATTTATGATTGATAATGATTGTAAGCATGGTACATAAAAAGGGATGATGTTGTTGAATTTGGAAAATTGCGGATTCAATGTATTGATGGATTGGTGAATTGAATAATATTGGGTGTTAAATGGTTGAGAAAGTGGTTGAGAAGAAATTGATCACATGTATAGGAGTGTTGATATTGAATGGTACGTTTTGGTATTGATTAGAGTGTGTTTGAATTTGGTTTGGTTTGGTGTTTTGAAAAATTAAAGAACTTTGCAAGTTTTGATAAAACCTCATTTTTAACCAACTCCAACAATCCATAACTTGTGCTCCGGACTCTCAATTTTGATGAAACTTAATTTAAATGAAAGTTAGGTCGGAGAAGTTTAAGACATTCAAAGAACGGATGAAAATATTTTAAAATGAAAAAGTTATGCGCATTCGAAGTTCGGTACAAAAATCTGAATTCTACAGCAAACAACCTTTTCCAAGATTTTTGAGGTATGCTTATGAGTCCATATTTGATGACATATTCTGACTCAATTTGGATGGATTCAAGCACATAAACTCACACTTAAGCACCCAAATAGCATACTTTTTGTGTTTTGTCCCTAATTTGATCCTAAATGTGAAAACATGCGATTTTATACTTGAAATGAGCAATTTAATTTCACTTTTATTCCATTTGTTGCCATGATATGTTTGTTGAGTGATTTTAAGTCATAGAGGCAAGAATGGATAGCGAAAAGTGGAAGAAAGCATGTACAAGGGAGAAAACATGAAGAAAACAAGGAAAAGCACACACAGCAAAGTGTGCGGACGTTCTGTGCGTTCGCACAGGTCCCTGCACGTGATTGCATTAATGAAACATGTGTTGCGCGAATTTGGAGGCCTCTTGGCCCATTTTGGAAGGCTTCAAGGCTGAAATTGGATGGTATATGAAGGGGAATTCAACACATTTGAAGGCATTAGGACTTAGACATAATTTTCTGTAGTTTTAGGAGTAGGAGTAGTCTAGATTAGGGAATTCTCTCTTAGGGTTTAGTTAGGTTTTGTAGCATTTTATACTTCAAGTCTTGCTTTTGGATTTTACAATTTACATTGTAAGTATTTCTTTAATTGTCTCTTTCAGTTACATCACTTGTTCTACACTTTCTCATATTCCCATTTCTCTTGTCTATATTTACACAGTATTGCAATTTTGGATTCATAGTTGTTTAATTTGATGTTTGATGATCATTATATGTTTGTTTGAGTTGCTTTTATTGATTTTGATTATTTATGGTTCATAGCTTTTACCATTTTTCTAATTTTGCCATGTTTTATGTTTATGCCCTCTATGCGTTTGATGAAATGCCAATTTTGATTATGGGGTAATTTTCACCCCTTGGCTTGGGGAAAATGATTTTATGGATTACTAGAGTCATAATGTCTAACATTTAGTGATAATTCTTGGGTTGTTAGTTGTTATTGTTTCCACTAACGCTAGCTTTTTACTAAGGTAATTAGTAAGTTAGCTAGGACTTGTGGATTGATAACAATTATGCTCACTTGACTTTCTCTCCGATGTGAGGGTTGACTTAGTGAGATTAATCCATCATAATGATCATAGTTGTGGTTATGGCAAGGAAGTGGATTCCATAACTCATGCTAAGTCAAGGTTTCATTTATGTTTTGAACCATTTCTCAATCACTTTATAGTTTTACTTGTTTATATTACATACTTTGTTCTTTTGTTCCTTTATTGCTTTATTAATTGCAATTTTGTCTTGTTCTTTAATTTCTTTATGTTGTTTGCTTTCAATCATTGAAAACCCCTTTTGCTTACTTGCAACCAAAATTGTATGCACTCGTTGTCACTAGTTCCTAGAGAGAACGACCCGGGAGTCTAAATACTATCGGTTAAATTGTGTTTTGATTGTGACTATCCTTTTGAATTAAATTTGATTGAGAGGATTCATTACCAGTTTGGACTATACTTACAACGAAAATCTATTTAATTCCAAATTGGTATAATTCTCTCTTATCACATGCGTACGCGGATAGTGCACGGGACACGAGATTCGGCCGCTGCCAAGAACTCTCGCGTATTGATAAACCACAATTTTATGGTTTATCTTGTATTGAATTTGGTGGATTTTATCAACTTTTCCCACATTTATTCACTAAAATAGCATGGTTTTGTTATTCTCCCTAATTTGTGCTTAAGAGTGAAAACATACTTTTTAGGCCCTAAAATTGCTAAATTTAATTCACTTTAATTCCATTCGATGCCTTGATATGTTTGTTGAGTGATTTCAGGTTTATAAGGCAAGGATTGGATTGAAAAAGTGAAGAAAAAGCCTGAAAAGTGGAGAATTCATGAAGAAATGAGGAATTGGAGAAATTCATAGGGACATGTATGCGTGACCCACGCGTACGCGTGACAAGCGACACATTACCTCATTAAAGGGAATATGCTGGGGGTGATTTCTAGACTTGCTGAAACCCAGTCCAACTCATTTCTGAAACTATTAAAGGCCAAATTCAAGATGGACAAGGGAGAGAGCAATTAGGAGTAGTTTAGTAACATGCTTTAGGTTATATTCTAGAGAGATAAGCTCTCTCTTCTCTCTAGAATTAGGGTAGATTATATTAAATTTCTCTTAAGTTTAGCTTTTAATTGTTGCTTTGATTTATTATCCTTGAAATTTATTGTTTTTACATCTTTGTTCTTTTAGTTTTATTTGATACTCATTTTATTTTGTTACTTTTATGTTCATGCACTCTTGTTGGATTTTCATTTTCATTAATGCAATTTATGTTTTATGTTTCTTCTTATTTAATTTAGTTGTTATTATTTGTTTCTTGCAATTTGTAGTTGTTAGATTTTATATTTCTTGTCATTTTACCATGCTTTTCTTTTATGCCTTCCAAGTGTTTGATAAAATGCTTGGTTGGATTTTAGAGCAGATTTTTGTGTTCTTGGCTTAGGTTGAGTAATTGGTGACCCTTGAGTTGTCAAATTCTTTTGTTGATTGGTGATTGAATATTGCTAATTGGCTTGAATTCTACTAAAGCTAATCTTTGATTTGGACTTGTGGATTAGAGTCAATTTTGTTCACTTGACTTTCCTTCAATTGTTAGAGGATGACTAAGTGAAAGCAAGAGACAATTACCATCACAATTGAGGATGATAATGAGGATAGGACTTCCAATTCTCATTTCCTACCAAGACTTTTCTTAGTTGTTAGCTTATTTCTTTTGTTCTTTACATTTCTTGTCCCTTTTTACAAAAACCCCAAAATATTTCATAACCAATAATATGTACACTTCCCTGCAATTCCTTGATACATGACTCGAGGTTTAAATACTCTCGATTTTTATTGGTTGCATTGTGACAAAAAAAATTAAACTTTGATTAAGGGTTAATTATTGGTTTGGATCTATACTTCAATGGAATTATTTTGTGAAAATTCCTAACCGACGATTTCCCTCATATCAAGTATGGGACACTGGCACGCATACACGAGAATGGCATTTTTACTAGCATTCGTACGTGACTTATAACACGTGACACGGAGATTTCCTTTTGTTTTTGGACTTTCTTGTACTCGGGTAGGGTCTTGCGTACGCGACCCTGCTTTTATCAACCCATGCGTACACGAACAGGGGGCATGCGTACGCATGACCCTTGTGTTGTTAAAAACTTGATTCTTTTGAAAGTTTAACTATTTCTCTAGCTTTCTAATCTTTTTTAATTTCTATTTAAGACTCTTAGCTAGTGATTAGCCTTTGAGAGTAGTGAAGATCTGTTAAGTAACTTAATTAGATATTTTCTATTAATGAGTTTAGAAGACGGTGACTTAGGCTTGGGAAGTACTGTGGGTGGACTATTTAAGTGAATTGGGAGAGTGCTACATTGACGATGAATTTGAGAAATTGAGAATTGATGATGGTTATGATATGTTTGGAACTTGGAAAGGAATGATGAAGCTGTTCAATACTAAAAGTGATCATTGAGCTGTGTAATATTTCTGATTTGTTACGATTCAGTAAGACATTATGCACCTGGCAAGGACGATGGTTAATCCCATTTACATTGAGATGTGAGGTCTGAGGCTGAGTATCCCACCCAAATCCTTTCGAGTCACAAAAATAGGCTGGACACTATATCTCTAGTGTACCAATTATTCGTGACCGAAAGGCGACATCCCAAGGGAATGTGTTGGGTTGGCAGTTGAACTGACAAGTGATACCATGGCCAATAGGATAGGCATTCATGATGTGCATCTTCTATGTGTTTTCTTGCTTTGCCTAGTTGCATCTATTACCTAACTGTATAACATGCTTACCTGCTTCTAGAAGTTCCTGCTGTAAATGTATATTACCTGTGCTTTACTTGCGTGGATTATCTATGTTTTCTGCTCGGATTGAGGAGGTTCTATAGGCGGTGGCGATGAGATTGCATGAAGAATAGGATGGCGAAAACTGTGAGACAGCGGTGTTTTGGTTAGTTTAGAATTCCCTTAACATAGATAACCCTTTTATGGTTTAAGTTTAATTTTAACTTGAGTCTTTATATTTTAGTTTGGAGTTCTAGGATTGCGTTTTGGCACCCTAGAAACTTATACTTTATCTATTAGGCACTATTACCATACTAAGAATCTCCGGTTCTCATACCATATGTTGTTATTTTTCAGATGTAGATCACAACCCACCTTGGTGAATTTACAGATGGTGATAGAGCGAAGGGTGGCTCTCTTTTAGTCTTTTGATTATTTTGGCGTAGTTATTCTCTCACTTTTGTATATTGTACTTGCTGCCTTAGAGGCATAACTTTGAGAGACAGGATTTATCTGTTTAACTTTCAAAAACTCTGTTGTATCTATTGTTACTAGTCGGCTAAAACTTCGCAAGCCGTGACTAAGTTTCTTTTGGACATACTGTACATAATTATTCCTTGTCTATCTTTTGTCTATACGTCTTTTCTTACCTTTACACTTTTGGTTATCAAGTGTGAATGCCTCGCGCTTTTGTATCTCTGTTTTCTACTTCTTTGAGCTTTGTTCCTTCATCGGGCTTCTAGTATATTATATTCTTTGATTATATATTATTGTATGAGCTTTAGAACTGTTGTGGCACTTTGTCACCATTTTGCTTTACTGCTAAAGGTAAGGCTTAGGGTGATAGGGTGTTACACCTTGCCGACGCTACCTTTTTTTCACAATCTTCTATCAATTGGCTTTTAGTAACCAATTCAGCAAAGTTCCGTATCTCTATTGATATCATAGTGTTCATCAAATGTTCACTAAATCTTGCTTCAAACTTCAGGCACTTTTATTCTTCAAGTTCTGTTGGGGCTCATTGCAAATTATGGAACAGGCACAAATTTGCGTGTATATTCCGCCACTGACATACTTTTCTATCTTAACTGGATCAATTCCTTTTCCTTATCATTTCACACTGCTCATGGGAAGTATTTCTTATAGAACTCAATTTTTAAAAATGGTCCATGAGATCTCTGTATCCTCTTGTTGCAATAGACTCTGAATTCTTTGCCACCAGTACTGGGAATCACCTTCCAACATGTAAGATGCAAATTCCACATATTGCCCTTTCGGTACATGTTAGGCCCACAACGACTTTTCTATACTACGGAACCAATTATCAGCCTCAGTTGCAATAATTGTTCATTTAAATTGAGACGGATTCACTTTTAGAAAAGTAGCTAGAGACATAGGCCTATCATACCCAACTAGATCAATTTCATTGTCGCCATTGTTACTCTCATTTTGTTCTCCCAAACGGTTAACAACCCTGGTAGTAGTAGTCACCATTTCATGCACAGCCTTAGCCATGGTGTTCATTATAGCCATGAAAGCGTTCGTATCCAGTACCAGAACATCACTGGGAGTCCCTCTACCTATCCTAGGAGGTCTTCCTTGAGGACTCCATCCGTGTGCAACCATCTAGGTCCTATTTATACCAAACAATCATCATTAAAGTGATCAGTCTTAATATTTCCAGTTAAGTGTAAATATTTTCTAAATGAATGTATGCAGACAATCATGCAACACATACCATTAAGATATTCTATCAGTATGAAACATACAAGTAGAGCATGCAATGGAGCATGATTCAGTCCAATCTCCAGGCTCTATTGGGATGAACTGCTCTGATACCAAAATATACCGATCCAACTCCCACTACGCCATTATCATACTAAAATTAAAGTGTTGCTAACTTGTTTACCTTATAACTTTAATATAACATATAAGCTTGTGTCGTTATTAGAATCCGTGGGCACTTCCTGAGTAATATTATATATATCTATATATATTTAAAAGAGAAATTTTATTGAAAAGATGAGGTAGTCCATACGAATCAACTAACAACATACTACCAAAGAAAAAGAATACAAGTATTAAATAAACACATTCTATACACGCACACACGCGCACACCCATACACACACACATATGTATATTACAGAGTACAGTTATCCACTACACCCCTTCATAATAGATACATAATACATGCATATATGTACTTCTGACATCCCAGGGCCTGACCCATTTAAAAAGTCTCTAAGCTAGCGCCCAGGCTAACCAACCGTCTAGGTATCTCTAGCCCCTCCTATACTCTAAAAAAAAGTAGGGTAACTCTTTTAAGCTCCTTAAGTCACGCCTAACCGGATGCCATCAAAAGTGTGGTGTCATCGTGGTCTGATTCTAAGATCACACATCACCATTGTGCAGGTCTGCAGGTTGCCCACCCACTGGTTGTACATCTCCCTCAGCCTATCCAAGGTCCTCCTCCTCTAGGACCTCCTCACTAGTAGAGTCACTAAAGTCCCCATTTGCGTGGTTAGGTCCAAGTATATGCTGGTGTGACGGCTCATCTAGTGATCTATACTGGCGGCTAGGTAATCTATAGGAGAGAGTAGAGGCTGTGGCTCCAGAGGTTTAGCTACCTCAGGTAGAGGCTCAGGGATATGCACGCCGTCTAGGTCAAGATCAAGTGAAGCCTTATGCGTTGGATGAGCATCAAACATGTGTGCAGGTCCGTCCGGATGTAATCATGATAAAGGAAAGTCGTACGACATATTTGGGTCATAATCGGGACAATCTAAGGGGTGCAGGATCGGTATGTTACATAGTATATAAAATCTAACACAAGGTATCAAGGTATCACACAGATGAAATAACTCCTAAAAATAAGATCCTCGTAAACGAATGGCTCGCACATCTCACAAAACATGACGCCTGTTTCCATCTGTTGGGAAAAAGAAAATAAGGGGTGAGAACTTGGAATTCTCAGCCTAGATTTCACACAATAGTATTCCTTTTACCTTTTTTGAGATTAAAAATTTAGTTCTTCTTAGTTCTAATTAAATGCATTCAAAATCATCCATTCTAGACATATTATAAAATATCACAAAATCTCAAACAAAAAGAGACAAACATAAACACACACATAGCAGTATCATTAGAGAAGTTATGCAGCAAACAAATATGATTTATGTCTATTCCTATATAGACCATGAGCTCACGTGTTGGTTGATTTTTCATATCCCGACACCATTTCCAAGATTGGCATTGCGTACCGCCATCCTTATAGAGAAACCATCCTTCCAATCTCAAGTGGGAGATACACATTGATGGGAAATTTTGCAACACCACAACTCGGGAAATGCACCGAATCTTATCAGGTAATACCACGGTGAGCGGGTTATCATTCCCATGAGGATTAATGGATTAAGCAATAATGATTAATTGACTATTATAATTAGGCAAATCAAGAAAAAGAGGAATAAATGAGAAATTAAAAAAAACATGTAAATAGAGGACAATAAAAGTAGCAAACAGTGAATGTGAAGACAATGTTGGTGAGAATGTTAAGGTTTCAGAGATGTTCACTCTCTAGGAAAATAATCCTTGTGTTCATTTATTTGAGGCATGCAGAGATCAATCATGATAAATCATAAATAATCAAATTCCAATTCCTTAGCAATTCAATTTCTCTTTGACCTAATTAATATCTAATTCCTTAGTCAATTATTTACGAAAAAATGTTAGGTACAAAACTGATTTAATTTCAAATAAGATTCAAGAATAGTCCTTAGGTTGAATTTTATGTCACTTATCCAAGCTAGTCCTAAACAATTGAAGCATACAAATTGTCGCATACTCTTTGAAACACAATTCCTAGTTAAATAAAAAAGTAGTGAGAAAGAGTTTTCAAGCTAATTCAAATATTACTTTTTTCAAAACAATATTCAGAATCCAAAATAGAGTTAGAATATTTTTAACAATTCTAAATCTTTAGGAATAAAGAATAAAAACTCAATCATGAAATAGATTAAAACATAAACCTCAAATAAAGTAGAACACTTAGATTAATAATTCATAAAAAGATTAATAGAGCTCTTAACCTTAATGGCGGAGATTAGTTGCTCATGATCAAAGAAAAACCTAGAATTATGAATTGTAAAATGGCTCTAAGAGAAGAGATGAGATAGACTATCTGAGTATCTCTCCCCTTTAAATACTAACCCTAAGTCTAATTAATTAGAATTCAAAACAAAATCAAATTAAAACAAAATCAAATCTAAACTAATTAATGATTATTTAATAGTTTTCAATCAATGCTTCAAATCATAGGCCTTGTGCTTAGGATTTAATAATTAATTCAAGTGCTTCAAAGGATTGGAGATTAGTGAGAGATTTGGCAAGAGATCACAAGCCTATGGATGTAGACCAAGACCATATGTAAAGTGCACGTCTTACATGCAAAGGGCAAGCCCATCAAAGAGGAAAGTCTCTATAAACCACATGTAAGGTGCATGGATTGCATGTAAAGCTCATGATTGAAAGGCAACAGCTAGAGGTGAGAATTTCCCACATGTGAGGCACATGGAGTACATGTAAAGCGCATGGAGCATATGTGAGGAGCATGAATGCCTATGTGAGGCGCATGGTTGAGGGGGATGCATTCAACTCAGGAAAAGACTGCCTTAGATATATGACTACTATAGACTATTATACATCGTTGGAAAGCTCTAAAAGTTTTTTTCCAATGCCTCTAGAACTACCTCATTTAGACCTCTACTGTTCAAGTTACGCTAATTGGAGTTTGGTGAGGTCAAGGTTGCAAATTCAAGCATATGTAAAGTGCATGAAACCACATGTAAAGTGCCTGGGAGCCTATGTAAAGCGCATGGTTGTGTATGTAAAGTATATGTGCTTATATGTGAAGCATATGGGCGAATTGTAACCCCCAGGAGTTAGTTTAGAGGCTTGCTTTCCTAGGAGCTCTCTTGTGATGAATTGAAATCCTCTACTTTGTCCCAAAACTTTTTTATTTAGTTCCTTCCATCCTTGTCTTGCTTGTTTCCATTACTTTCTCATCTTCCTTCTTGTCTTTATTTGATTTCAACAATTTTCACACATACCAAAGCTTAAAACAACTTCTAGAAGCATTGATTAAAACACTAAAAATCTCAATTAAGAATACAAAAATCACTAACTTTATTCAACAGAAATAATAATAAAAAAAACAAATGAAGAAGCTCATGCATCACATATCACTATCCCCACTGAGCTTTATCTTTCGGGTCTCAAGTGGGCATTACGTATTGTCGTCCCCACTGAGCCTCATGCACAATATCTCAAATGAGCATTAGGTTTTGCTTTTCTCTAGAGATTGTGCTCAAAATCAAATTCTTTGATTTAATTGTTTTATTTTCCTCAATCCTTTACCTCAATATCTATTCCTCATACCTTAAAGCTTATTCATTTAAACTTTAAACTTTAATTTACACCCTAAATCCTTAAACCTCAAACCTTAATTTCTTAAACCTTAAACTTTAATTCTTTAAACTCTAAACCTTAAATTTTAGACTCTAAACCTTAACCTTATACCTTAATTTCTTAAACTTAAACTTTTATATCTTAACAATTTTCTTTAAACGTTTTCCTTAACATTTAATCACTTATTCTTCCGACTTTAACCTTCAGATCCACCTCATAAACAACATTAAACTAAACTTAAATCAACCTTTTTCAGAAACATCTAAGACTCGACTAAAACAATCTTGAAAAATACCAATTTTTTAGACTTATATTATATATACAAAAAACAATCAACCTCAAACAAGTACTTAAACATACGTTTCCAGTCATCAAATATCAAATTTATAAATTACATATCCAAAATACAATTCACACAGGTTAATTTAATTAAACTCTTACCTTTCCTTAGGTTGAAAATCGGCTTCCTTCTTAGAACTTCTAACATCCATTTCTTTCCTAGTTTTCAACCAAAACAATCAAGAAATTCAAGTTTTCTCTGTACTTACTTCAAAACCAAAACTATTAAGGAGAAAAGAAAAAAAAACAATAATCCTACCTCAATTTACTTCAAAGAAATTGGTATGAAATTGAATAGGAGGATTGTAACACTCTACCCTTCAAAACCTTATACTTAAGTAATAATTCAATGAGGGTTTAGTGCTATGACAATTTGCCGATCGTTCACACTCGATAACAGACATAAAAAAAGTAGATAATTAAAAGCTTAAAGAAAGAATAAGAGAAAAGAGACATATATAGGTATATATAAATATCTACTAGTATTGTCCTACAAAGATTAGGCCGACTAGTGTTACAATGGAAAAAAGTTTGATATACATACCCTATCTCTCCAAATATACATCAAAAGCCTCTAAAGGCAAGTTTTTTTTTTTTAAAAAAATACATCAGATAATTTTATCCAAAAGAAGGAGAGAATCTAAAAACCAAAAAAGAAGCAAAAAGTCTTTTTTGGCATCTTCCAGATAAGACTCTCGCTCACTGAGGAGCACTGGAACCTGCATCTAAAATGCAAAAGTAATATATGGGTGAGAACCCAAACCACCGGGTTCCCAGTATGGTAAAAGTGTTGAATCGTTACAATATAAGATAACAGGAACTCTCTAAACAATCTTAATCTCCAAAGTTTTATTGATCAAACCTTAAGGTTATCACTAAACCAGAAAATGGCAACTTGCCTAAGGTTTTCTAATCTATCTGTATATTCTCAGTTTTCTGCAAACCTCCAATCACAGTATTAGGAACAACCTTCAGCGTCACCACCGTCAGCATGAGGGATCTCTCAATTGTTCAAACACATACAAAATAGTACAAAGAATACACAAGTAGAGAAAACAAATAAAGCAATTAGATCAAATAACATATAGGTACAATTATTCAAAAAGGAAAGCCAAATACAAGATGCACACCCAAATAATACACACAAATACAAATGATGCATGCCTTCCCTATGGCCAATGAGCTCATCTATCGGTTTTAAGCCAAAACTTGACATATTCATTCATTCATAATCTCTTGGGAAAATCATCCAAAAAGGTCTAAGTGTCCAGCCACATCTTGCGATGGAGGGTCAACATAGTCTCAAATTTTAACTCGGAGCAAGTGGGGAACCACAGCACCTACATCTACCTAGGAAGTTCCAACCTCAATCGAGAGCAAGTAGGGTGAACCACAACTCTTGTATCTATTTAGGGAGTTCCCATATCAAATATCCAAGAGGAACGAAAAAGGGGAACCTAACATTCCACCATCTCCCTAGAGGCAAACTTATATTCCCAGGAGGAACAAAGAAGGAGATCATCACCTTTCAACATTTCACTTAGGTCACACTTTATAGGAAAGAGTGCCCAAGCACAAACAATCATGCTCAACGCATAATCATAATGATAACATATGTCTTCAAACTCATTTTCATCCTCCTATCATATCAACGCATCACTTCAATCACTTCCCAATGCTTTCTACCCTCTAATCCACTATCTCCATACTTATTATAGGGGTTATAGAAGTTTACAAGCTTACTGAAAAAGCCTAGCACTCAAAAACATAGATTTTGTGAGAAAACAAGACTTGTGCGTACGCATCACCCATGTTCGTACGCACAAATCAAAAGTGCATCCCAGCTTGTGCGTACGCACAACTTGTAAAAATCCCACTCGTGTGTATTAATCCCTAGCACATATGCACGACCTGACTACTGAATGAAAACATCGCGCAGGAGACCATTTCTCGCACGTGTGACTCCCCAAAATTCTGGTTTTCTACCTAAGTCTGAATTTTTAGTTTTTAATACCAGTTTTCAATCATTTATAACTTTTTCTACAAAATTCTACTTTTTCTTCATCCTTAAACAAATTTAAAGCTCTAATCACCATCTTTAATTTAAGATAAATTTCATCAAGTTCCAAACTTCGAGCACCAAGTTTTGCCTTGTCGAAGTTAGTTAAAAACTCATGTTTACCAATTCCACACAAACCATCAATTTCATCAATTCTCAATCCAATTCAATCCTAAACCATTTCAAAACCATTTCTACACATTCCAAACACTTATGTATCAATTATCAACCATTCCAAGCCTAATCAACACACTTCTAACTTATTTAACACATTCCATCCATTATATCCATTCTCAATAACAACACACAATATTTATACATTCAAATTCTCAATCAAAACTTTAGCATACATACTTAATCTCGTGCAATAATTCACACCACTTACCTCAACTTACCACATAGGGGATTCCTCACCCTATCAGGGTCTATGGCCCAATTTCCATATCGATGCCTCAATAGGCAATCAAATCACAACATTTATTCAATAACAATTTCATTCAAACTCAATCAAAGCCATGTTTAGTATGCAAACCCACACTTTATCTCAATAATACTTAATCATCAACCAACATATATCACAATTTTCACTAAACCAACATTCAACCATGACAATTCAACAATAATTCTAAGGCCACTAGCCTAGGACTTCATATCATATTACATGGTATTTACCTGAAACTAAAATACATATCTTAATGTGAAAAATCTCAAGCTTCCAAGCTTTTCTTTCCAAACTTTCCAAGCCTCAAATGGGTTCACACCAATGTCCAAGCTCAAATTCCATAATTTCACTAAACAAAGCTTTCAATTACTCAATCTAACACCATATCATAAAATTTGGCGTAACATCGAAACTAGAGTTCATATAAATTGATGTCTAAGAGAAAAAAGGAGTTCTTACCTTTACCCATTGAAATTGGTAATGAAAACCACCAAGAACACAATCTAAAGAACTCCTTGATCATCAAAATCACCAAAAACCCTCAATACCCAAGCTCAAAACATGAAATCAAGTTTGAATGAAAAACTAGAGCTAGAATTTTGAGTTACTCACCAAATTAATCGAATAAAATTGAAAAACAGGAGATAAGCTTCGCATGGCCACAAATGATGTGGCAATTGGAGCTCCATAGCAAATGTTATGGTGATTTGAAGGTGATGAAAGCTAGGGTTTTCTTCTTCTCCTTCTCTCTTCTATCCGGCCCTCCCTCTCATGAAAGTTGTTGAGGGTGGGGTGTTAGTGTGCGGGTTTGGACCTTGGGCACAAGTGATGCCCAATCTGGGCCAATCTTTTTAAGATAAGTGCTCAAGTTTAAGTTCTAAATTTATTCCTTGTCATTTTCACAGTTTTAGTTTTTCTCACACGCAGTCACAAATAGATTGAAGCTGGTACAGATAATTTTAACGCCGGTACATATTTTTCTCAAAATAATTGTATTTTCGCGTGCTCAATTTAATTTTCTTAATTCCAATTTTACCATTAAATTTTGAAAATATAATTTTAATATTTTTACATATTCTCAGCGTCTTAATCCCAATTAACGCAGTTTTAATTAATCAATTTTTTTAATTTAATTTTTTCAAATTTTACATCCTCTATACTTCAATAAAAATTTTGTCCTCAAAATTTCGATTACAAAAAGAAAACAGATGAGAGTAGTGCTTCTTTACCTCAACTCCTGATTCTCCAATTCTCTACTGACCTTTGGATGTAGCAAACTTCAAATTTGAACCAACAACGTTCACCTATACTAACAATACATCTTAAACATATCTCTTTTACATCATAACAGCCCTAAAGCCAACAAGTCGCCATGTACTTGTCATCGTCAGGTTCCGACCATCGAGGACTATACCTCTTTCAACTTTCGAATATTCAACATACTTAGTTACCAATGCAATGCTTTTAAGAATCATAAATCCCCATGTTAAGAGAGTAACTTCCCCAAATTACACTCGGCGAGGTCCAACAGTTATACTAGATGTTTTAGACTCAACTTTAGGTTTAATCATAGGGGTCGTTCTAGTTTTGTCTCTATATGTATTTTCAAGTCTTAGAACTTAAAGGCTATATACTTTTCACCATATTGATGCTCCAACCTGCTTCCGCTGCATCACTTTAATTATTAGCCACTAAATATCTAATTATTGATCGACGTTATACTTCCATTATCATATCACAAAAACATATCGCTCACTTCAAAGCTTTCTCTAGGTTTAAATCAAAATTTCATTCCTCGAAATTAATCTAAACCTCAAAAATCCTAAACCTCAAGGGCCTTAACGCCTTAATCAACCTAGGAGAAACTCACAATTATCATCCACACCAATCAATCGCACATAATCAAATGCAAATTAATATCAAACCCAACTAAATTCAAGCCTAAATCATACTTATTTATCTTACCACTAGCCCCATCTAGCTTTTTGCTTAGTAACTCACCCAATTTCAATCCCACCAAATCAATCCCACCAAATCAATCCCAAACTAACTTCAAATTACCCAGTACTCTAAATTCAATGTAAATCCTCTGTTCTCATGAGCATAGCCATTACTAAGGCAACTCGACTTAATAATCAATCACTTGATTCTAACCATGTCTATCTTTAACAAGCATCATCCAAACACCTTTGTTTTTGTCAATCCATTGTAACATAAACCACATACTCACACTTTCAATTCCCAAAAACCAAGTCTAATCCAATCAGCGGCAAACAAATGAAATCATGCAAGTTAAAATCTTACTCCGATACCTTTAATCCTAAGTCCTCGGCTTTATCAAAGGTTATAAATAAACGTTATGCTCCAGTATCATACAAGGCAAGTAAAATCTCATTACCAATCTTGTATTTACCTCGAATCAGAGTATCTGACCTAGCAGCTTTGTCTACCGACATGGTGAAAACACGGCCATGCTGTTGAGCTCTTCAGACATTCTGATTTTTCCTCTCCAGACAATTCCACGACATGTGACTGGCACCACCACAAAAGTAACATAAGCCCAAACTAGCTCTACACGGAGTACCAAGATAATAGTTTCATTGTGAGGAACTTGAGCTTACTTCTCTCTTTCTCTTCCTTGGTAATTGTTGTTATTTTTCTTTTGAAATTTGTTCTAGCCATGGTGGGGTTGCAAGGGGTAGCCACCTCTCTTAAAATTTGGACCTTTCGATGCAAAGGTTCGGCATTGTCCTCTGTTGTAGAAACCTCCAAGGTTATCCCTTTCCACTAAGCCCCTTTTGGAGCACTCCACCACTCGGCTTTTGTTAACCAATTCAGTGAAGTTCTTGATCTCTAGAGGTGCCACAGCTCTCATTATATCATCTTGAAGACCATCCTGATATTTAAGACACTTCCACTTCTTGTAACCTTCAGGCGCTCCTTGGCAAATCCTTGAAAAATGACACAGGTCCTTAAATTTGTTGGTATACTCTGCTACAGACATAAACCCTTGCTTTAATTATAGCAACTCCAACTCCTTAGCTCCCCTTACAAAATTTGGAAAGTACTTCTTGTAGAATTCATCTTTGAACATCTCTCAAGTAATAACTTTATCCCTATTCCCCTGTTGCAATAGACGGTGAGCTCCTTGCCACCAGAATTGAGCCTCTCCAGCCAGTTGATAAACAGCAAATGCTACGAATTGGTTCTCAGGTACATACTGAGCTTGTAATGCCCTTTTCATAACCTAAAACCAATTGTCGTATTCAGTGAGACTGGTTGAACCCTTGAACACTGAAGGATTCACCTTCAGAAATATAGCCAGTGTTATCAGACCACTATCATTCTCGTTCTTACATCTTGTCCCATCCTCTCCATTGCTTGATTACTAGCTACAACATTTGCATGCATAGCATTTGCGAGATTAGTCATAGCTGCCAAGAACTCTGACTGGTTTATCTACCAGTGCGCCTTCCTCATTTCCTCTCAATTTATGGGTTCGACCGGGTCTACGAGTTGCCATTAGGGTCCTGTCCATACAAATAAGCGATGTCAATGGATCAGTTTCAATAGCTCAAGTTAAGTGCTTCAAATTCCCAAAATCATACTCATGAACTTTATGCTATGTTTAGCAATCAGATATCCAAAATAGCACAAAATGTGACTCAGAATATACTCAAAAGCATCGCAATCCAACCCTCAGGCTCACAAGGATGAACTGCTCTAATATTATAATGTAACACCCTACCCATCAAAGACTTATGCTTAAGTCATAATTCAATGAAGGTTTGGTGCTACAACATAAGGCTCAGATATAAATGCTTATGTATAGAATGAAATATTAAGCTAAAAGCCTGTAAACGGATTTACCCTAGATAAAAGATAATTTGCCGATCGTTCACACTTGATAACAGACATAAGCACGTCAGAAAAGTAGATAATTAAAAGCTTAAAGGAAGAATAAGAGCAAAGAGACATATATAAGTATATGTACTAGTCTCGGCCTACGAAGATCAGGCCAGCTAAAGTCACAATTGAAAAAAAAGTTTGATACACATACCCTATCTCTCCAAATATACATCAAAGCCTATAAAGACAAGTCTTTAAAATAAATACATCATATAATTTTATCCAACAGAAGGAAAGAATCTAAAAACCAAACAGACATAAAAGTCTACTTTGCCATCTTCCAGATAAGCTCTCACTCACTGAGCAGCGTTGGGACCTGCATCTGAAAAACAGAAATAATATATGTGTGAGAACCCAAACCAACGGATTCCAAGTAGGGTAAAAGTGCTGAATCGATACAATATAAGGTAACAGAAACTCCCTAAGCAATCTTAATCTCCAAAGTTTCATCGATCCAAGCCTAAGGTTTTCACTAAACCAGAAAATGGCGAATTGCCTAAGGATTTCTAATCTATCTATTTATTCTTCGTTTTTTTGCAAACCTCCAATCAACACATCATGAACAACCTTCAACGTAACCACCGCTAGCATGAGGGATCTCTCAGTTGTTCAAACACATACAAAACAGTACAAAGAATACACAAGTAGAAAGAACAGATAAAGCAATTAGATCAAATAACATATAGGTACAATTATTCAAGAAGGTAAGCCAAATACAAGATGCACACCCAAACAATAAACACAAATACAAATGATGCATGCCTACTGGTGCACGAAATTGTGATCACTACAACTTCGCACAACTAACCAGCAAGTGCACTGGGTCGTCCAAGTAATACCTTACGCGAGTAAGGGTCGATCCCACGGAGATTGTTGGTATGAAGCAACCTATGGTCACCTTGTAAATCTCAGTCAGGCAGACTCAATTGGGTATAGTGATAAACGAAAATAACATAAAGATAAAGATAGAGATACTTATGTATATCATTGGTAGGAACTTCAGATAAGCGCATGAAGATGCCTTCCCTTCCGTCTCTCTGCTTTCCTACTGCCTTCATCCAATCCTTCTTACTCCTTTCCATGGCAAGCTCGTGTAGGGTTTCACTGTTGTCAGCATCTACCTCCCATCCTCGCAGTGAAAGCTAATGCACGCACTCTGTCACAGTACTGCCAATCACCGGTTTGGTTCCCTCCCCTACCGGAATAGAATCCCTCTTTTGCGTCTGTCACTAACGCCCAGTAGGTTACAGGTTTGAAGCACGTCACAGTCATTCAATCATTGAATCCTACTCAGAATACCACAGACAAGGTTAGACCTTCCGGATTCTCTTGAATGCTGCCATCAAGTCCTGCCTTTACCACGAAGATTCCGATTAAAGAATCCAAGAGATATTCACTAAGCCTCAGATGCTTGTAGAACAAGAATGGTTGTCAGTCACCTTGTTCATGGGTGAGAATGGTGATGGGCGTCAATCATCACCTTCATCAAGTTGAAGAACAAGTGATATCTTAGAACAAGAACAAGCGGAATTGAATGGAAGAACAATAGTAATTGCATTAATACTCGAGGTATAGCAGAGCTCCACACCTTAATCTATGGTGTGTAGAAACTCCACCGTTGAAAATACATAAGAACAAGGTCTAGGCATGGCCGTGAGGCCTGCCTCCCAATGATCTAAGAACTAGATGTCCAAAGATGAATATACAATAGTGAAAGGTCCTATTTATAAGAAACTAGTAGCCTAGGGTGTACAGAGATGAGTAAATGACATAAAAATCCACTTCCGGGCCCACTTGGTGTGTGCTTGGGCTGAGCAATGAAGCAATTTCGTGTAGAGATTCTTCTTGGAGTTAAACGCCAGCTTTTATGCCAGTTTGGGCGTTTAACTCCCATTTAGGTGCCAGTTCCGGCGTTTAACGCTGGAATTTCTGTAGGTGACTTTGAACGCCGGTTTGGGCCATCAAATCTTGGGCAAAGTATGAACTATTATATATTGCTGGAAAGCCCAGGATGTCTACTTTCCAACGCCGTTGAGAGCGCGCCAATTGGGCTTCTGTAGCTCCAAAAAATCCACTTCAAGTGCAGGGAGGTCAGAATCCAACAGCATCTGCAGTCCTTTTTGGTCTCTGAATCAGATTTTTGCTCAGGTCCCTCAATTTCAGCCAGAAAATACCTGAAATCACAGAAAAACACACAAACTCATAATAAAGTCCAGAAAAGTGAATTTTAACTAAAAACTAATAAAAATATAATAAAAACTCAACTAAAACTACTAAAAACATACTAAAAACAATGCCAAAAAGCGTACAAATTATCCGCTCATCACAACACCAAACTTAAATTGTTGCTTGTCCCCAAGCAACTGAAAATCAAATAAGATAAAAAGAAGAGAATATACTATAGACTCCAAATTATCAATGAAACTAAGCTCCAAATTAGATGAGCGGGACTAGTAGCTTTTTGCCTCCGAATAGTTTTGGCATCTCACTTTATCCTTTGGAATTCAGAATGATTGGCTTCTTTAGGAACTCAGAATCCAGATAGTGTTATTGATTCTCCTAGTTAAGTATGATGATTCTTGAACACAGCTACTTATTGAGTCTTGGCCGTGGCCCAAAGCACTCTGTCTTCCAGTATTACCACCGGATACATACATGCCACAGACACATAATTGGGTGAACCTTTTCAGATTGTGACTCAGCTTTGCTAGAGTCCCCAATTAGAGGTGTCCAGGGTTCTTAAGCACACTCTTTTTGCCTTGGATCACAACTTTATCTCTTTCTTTTTCTTTCTTTTTCTCTTTCTCCCTTTTTTTTTCGTTTTTCTCCTTGTTTTTTTTTTCTTCTTTTATTTTTGTATTCACTGCTTTTTCTTGCTTCAAGAATCATTTTTATGATTTTTCAGATCCTCAGTAACATGTCTCCTTTTTCATCATTCTTTCAAGAGCCAACAATTTTAACATTCATGAACCACAAATTCAAAAGACATATGCACTGTTCAAGCATACATTCAGAAAACAACAAGTATTGTCACCACATCAAACTAATTAAGCTAGTTTTAAAGATGAATTTGAAATCCTGTACTTCTTGTTCTTTTGTGATAAAAACAGTTTTCATTTAAGAAAGGTGATGGATTCATATTCATAGCTTTAAGGCATAGACACTAAGACACTAATGATCATAAGACACAAACATGGATAAACATAAAGCATAATTTTCGAAAAACAGAAAAATAAAGAACAAGGAGATTAAAGAACGGGTCCACCTTTGTGATGGCGGCTCTTTCTTTCTCTTGAAGATCCTATGGAGTGCTTGAGCTCCTCAATGTCTCTTCCTTGTCTTTGTTGCTCCTCTCTCATGATCCTTTGATCTTCTCCAATTTCATGGAGGAGGATGGCATGTTCTTGGTGCTCCACCCTTAGTTGTCCCATGTTGGAACTTAATTTTCCTAGGGAGGTGTTAATTTGCTCCCAGTAGTCTTGTGGAGGAAAGTGCATCCCTTGAGATATCTCGGGGATTTCTTGATGAGAGGGGTCTCTTGTTTGCTCTATCTTCTTCTTAGTGATGGGCTTGAGGTCATGCCTTCTCAGTTGAACCGATTTTGGATGCCATAAATGGTTATGGAAAAACAAAAAGCAATGCTTTTACCACACCAAACTTAAAAGGTTTGCTCGTCCTCGAGCAAAAGAAGAAAGAAGAGAGTAGAAGAAGAAGAAATGAGGAAGAAGGGAGTGGCTTTGTGTTCGGCCAAAGAGGGGAAGAAGTGGTGTTTTATGAAGGATGGATGTGAGTGGTGAAGAGAAAGAGATGTTGAGGTGATTGGTGAATGGGTGAAGAAGAAGAGAGAGTGGTGGGGTTGTCTGGGGATCCTGTGGGGTCCACAGATCCTGAGGTGTCAAGGAAAAGTCATCCCTGCACCAAATGGCATCAAAATCCACGTTTTGAGCCATTTCTGGCGTTAAACGCCGGGCTGGTGCCCATTCCTGGCGTTTAACGCCAGGTTCTAGCCCTTTTCTGGCGTTTAACGCCAGTCTGGTGCCCCTTTCTGGCGTTAAACGCCAAGAATGGTGCCAGACTGGGCGTTAAACGCCCAAATGCTAGCTTCACTGGCGTTTAAACGCCAGTGAATTCTTCCTCCAGGGTGTGCTATTTTTCTTCCTGTTTTTCATTATGTTTTTGCTTTTTCAATGGATTTTGTGACTTCTTATGATCATCAACCTACAAAAAACATAAAATAACAAAGAGAAATATATAAAATATAATCATTGGGTTGCCTCCCAACAAGCGCTTCTTTAATGTCAGTAGCTTGACAGAGGGCTCTCATGGAGCCTCACAGATACTCAGAGCAATGTTGGAACCTCCCAACACCAAACTTAGAGTTTGAATGTGGGGGTTCAACACCAAACTTAGAGTTTGGTTGTGGCCTCCCAACACCAAACTTAGAGTTTGACTGTGGGGGCTCTGTTTGTCTCTGATTTGAGAGAAGCTCTTCATGCTTCTTCTCCATGGTGACAGAGGGATATCCTTGAGCCTTAAACACATAGGATTTTTCATTCACTTGAATGATCAGTTCTCCTCCATCAACATCAATCACAGCTTTTGCTGTGGCTAGGAAGGGTCTGCCAAGGATGATGGATTCATCCATGCACTTCCCAGTCTCTAGGACTATGAAATCAGTAGGGATGTAATGGTCTTCAACTTTTACCAGAACATCCTCTACAAGTCCATGAGCTTGTTTTCTTGAGTTGTCTGCCATCTCTAGTGAGATACTTGCAGCTTGCACCTCAAAGATCCCTAGCTTCTCCATTACAGAGAGGGGCATGAGGTTTACACTTGACCCTTAAGTCACACAGAGCCTTCTTGAAGGTCATGGTGCCTATGGTACAAGGTATGGAAAACTTCCCAGGATCCTGCCTCTTTTGAGGTAATTTCTGCCTAGACAAGTCATCCAGTTCTTTGGTGAGCAAAGGGGGTTCATCCTCCCAAGTCTCATTTCCAAATAACTTGTCATTTAGCTTCATGATTGCTCCAAGGTATTTAGCAACTTGCTCTTCAGTGACATACTCATCCTCTTCAGAGGAAGAATACTCATCAGAGCTCATGAAAGGCAGAAGTAATTCCAATGGAATCTCTATGGTCTCATTTTGAGCCTCAGATTCCCATGGTTCCTCATTGGGGAACTCATTGGAGGCCAGTGCACGCCCATTGAGGTCTTCCTCAGTGGCGTTCACTGCCTCTCCTTCCTCCCAGAATTCGGCCATGTTAATAGCTTTGCACTCTCCTTTTGGATTTTCTTCTGTGTTGCTTGGGAGAGTACTAGGAGGGAGTTCAGTAATTTTCTTGCTCAGCTGACCCACTTGTCCTTCCAAATTTCTGATGGAGGACCTTGTTTCATTCATGAAACTTTGAGTGGTTTTGATTAGATCAGAGACCATTGTTGCTAAGTCAGAGGTATTCTGCTTAGAACTCTCTGTCTGTTGCTGAGAAGATGATGGAAAAGGCTTGCCATTGCTAAACCTGTTTCTTCCACCATTATTGTTATTGAAACCTTATTGAGGTTTCTCTTGATTCTTCCATGAGAAATTTGGGTGATTTCTCCATGAAGAATTATAGGTGTTTCCATAGGGTTCTCCCATGTAATTCACCTCTTCCATTGAAGGGTTCTCAGGATCATAAGCTTTTTCCTCAGATGAAGCTTCCTTAGTACTGCTTGGTGCATTTTGCATTCCAGACAGACTTTGAGAAATCAAATTGACTTGTTGAGTCAATATCTTGTTCTGAGCCAATATGGCATTCAGAGTGTCAATCTCAAGAACTCCTTTCTTCTGACTAGTCCCATTGTTCACAGGATTCCTTTCAGAAGTGTACATGAATTGGTTATTTGCAACCATCTCAATTAGTTCCTGAGCCTCTGTAGGCGTCTTCTTCAGATGAAGAGATCCTCCAGCAGAGCTATCCAAAGACATCTTGGATAGTTCAGAGAGACCATCATAGAAAATACCTATGATGCTCCATTCAGAAAGCATGTCTGAGGGACATTTTCTGATCAATTGTTTGTATCTTTCCCAAACTTCATAGAGGGATTCTCCATCCTTCTGTCTGAAGGTTTCGACTTCCACTCTAAGCTTACTCCATTTTTGAGGTGGAAAGAACTTTGCCAAGAGGGCATTGACTAGCTTTTCCCATGAGTCCAGGCTTTCTTTAGGTTGAGAATCCAACCATATTCGAGCTCTGTCTCTTACAGCAAAAGGGAATAGCATGAGTCTGTAGACCTCAGGGTCAACCCCATTAGTCTTGACTGTGTCACAGATCTGCAAGAACTCAGCTAAAAACTGATGAGGATCTTCCATTGGAAGTCCATGGAACTTGCAATTCTGTTGCATTAGAGAAACTAACTGAGGCTTAAGCTCAAAGTTGTTTGCTCTAATGACAGGGATAGAGATGCTTCTCCCATAGAAGTTGGGAGTAGGTGCAGTAAAGTCACCCAGCACCTTCCTTGCATTGTTGGCATTGTTGTTGTTTTCGGCTGCCATGTGTTCTTCTTCTTTGAAGAATTCGGTCAGGTCCTCTAAAGAGAGTTGTGTTTTGGCTTCTCTTAGCTTTCTCTTCAAGGTCCTTTCAGGTTCAGGGTCAGCTTCAACAAGAATGCCTTTGTCTTTGTTCCTGCTCATATGAAAGAGAAGAGAACAAGAAAATATGGAATCCTCTATGTCACAGTATAGAGATTCTTTTAGGTGTCAGAGGAAAAGAAAAGTAGAAGACAGAAGTAGAAAATTCGAACTTATCAAGGAAGATGGAGTTCGAATTTTGCATTAAGGGATAGTGTTAGTCCATAAGTAGAAGGATGTGAGAAGAAGGGAAGTAATTTTCGAAAATAAAGTAAAAGATTTTAAAAATATTTTGAAAAATATTAATTAATTTTCGAAAATAAGAGTGGGAAAGAAATCAATTGATTTTTGAAAAAGATTTTGAAATTAGAAATTAAAAAGATATGATTGAAAACTATTTTGAAAAAGATGTGATTAAAAAGATATGATTGAAAAGTTATGCTTTTTAAAAAGATGTGATTGAGAAGATATGATTTGAAAAACATTTTAAAAGATATGATTTAAAAACAATTTGAAAAGATATGATTTTAAAAATTAATGACTTGCCTAACAAGAAAAGATATGATTCAAACATAAAACCTTCCTCAACAAAAAAGGCAAAAAATGTTCAATCAAATCATTAATTGTTAGTAAGTATCTTTGAAAAAGGAAAGAAGTTGATTTTGAAAACATTTGATTGAAAAGATATGATTTGAAAAAGATTTGATTTTGAAAAACTTAAAAAAAATTGATTTGAAAACAAAATTCTCCCCCTTGTGCCATCCTGGCGTTAAACGCCCAGAATGGTGCACATTCTGGCGTTTAACGCCCAAACTACTACCCTTTTGGGCGTTAAACGCCCAGCCAGGCACCCTGGCTGGCGTTTAAACGCCAGTCTGTCTTCTTCACTGGGCATTTTCGAATGCTCAGCTTCTTCTGTGTGATTCCTCTGCAGTATGTTCTGAATCTTCAATTCTCTGTATTATTGACTTGAAAAGACACAAATTAAAAATATTTTTGGATTTTTAATAATAAGGAATAATCAAAATGCAACTAAATAACAATGCATGCAAAACACCAAACTTAGCAGTTTGTATACTACTGACACTAACAAGATGAGAATGCATATGAGAAACAACAAAACACTCAAGTCAATAGAATTCAAAGATCAAAACAAGGAAATCATCAAGAACAACTTGAAGATTAGTGAAGACACATGCATAAATTCGAAAAATGCAAGAAAAATAGAAACATGCAATTGACACCAAACTTAAGATGAGACTCTAGACTCAAAAAAATATTTTTGGATTTTATGATTTTGTAATTTATTTTTGGGTTTTTTCGAAAATTAAGTGAAAAGGAAAATAAAGGTATCAAAATTCTTAATGAGAATTCCAGGAATCATGCAATGTTAGTCTAAAGCTTTAGTCTAAAGGAATTAGACATGGCCGGCCAAGCTTCAGCAGGACATTGCATTCAAGAGCTAAATTGATGAGAATCAATCAGCTTTGGTGATGATAAGAACATCACCTTTGAAACACTAGAATTCATTCTTAAGAACTCTGAAGAAAAAATACCTAATCTAAGCAACAAGATGAACCGTCAGTTGTCCATACACAAACAATCCCCGGCAACGGCGCCAAAAACTTGGTGCACGAAATTGTGATCACTACAACTTCGCACAACTAACCAGCAAGTGCACTGGGTCGTCCAAGTAATACCTTACGCGAGTAAGGGTCGATCCCACGGAGATTGTTGGTATGAAGCAAGCTATGGTCACCTTGTAAATCTCAGTCAGGCAGACTCAATTGGGTATAGTGATAAACAAAAATAACATAAAGATAAAGATAGAGATACTTATGTATATCATTGGTAGGAACTTCAGATAAGCGCATGAAGATGCCTTCCCTTCCGTCTCTCTGCTTTCCTACTGCCTTCATCCAATCCTTCTTACTCCTTTCCATGGCAAGCTCGTGTAGGGTTTCACTGTTGTCAGCAGCTACCTCCCATCCTCGCAGTGAAAGCTAATGCACGCACTCTGTCACAGTACTGCCAATCACCGGTTTGGTTCCCTCCCCTACCGGAATAGAATCCCTCTTTTGCGTCTGTCACTAACGCCCAGTAGGTTACAGGTTTGAAGCACGTCACAGTCATTCAATCATTGAATCCTACTCAGAATACCACAGACAAGGTTAGACCTTCCGGATTCTCTTGAATGCTGCCATCAAGTCCTGCCTTTACCACGAAGATTCCGATTAAAGAATCCAAGAGATATTCACTAAGCCTCAGATGCTTGTAGAACAAGAATGGTTGTCAGTCACCTTGTTCATGGGTGAGAATGGTGATGGGCGTCAATCATCACCTTCATCAAGTTGAAGAACAAGTGATATCTTAGAACAAGAACAAGCGGAATTGAATGGAAGAACAATAGTAATTGCATTAATACTCGAGGTACAGCAGAGCTCCACACCTTAATCTATGGTGTGTAGAAACTCCACCGTTGAAAATACATAAGAACAAGGTCTAGGCATGGCCGTGAGGCCAGCCTCCCAATGATCTAAGAACTAGATGTCCAAAGATGAAAATACAATAGTGAAAGGTCCTATTTATAAGAAACTAGTAGCCTAGGGTGTACAGAGATGAGTAAATGACATAAAAATCCACTTCCGGGCCCACTTGGTGTGTGCTTGGGCTGAGCAATGAAGCAATTTCGTGTAGAGACTCTTCTTGGAGTTAAACGCCAGCTTTTATGCCAGTTTGGGCGTTTAACTCCCATTTAGGTGCCAGTTCCGGCGTTTAACGCTGGAATTTCTGTAGGTGACTTTGAACGCCGGTTTGGGCCATCAAATCTTGGGCAAAGTATGGACTATTATATATTGCTGGAAAGCCCAGGATGTCTACTTTCCAACGCCGTTGAGAGCGCGCTAATTGGGCTTCTGTAGCTCCAAAAAATCCACTTCAAGTGCAGGGAGGTCAGAATCCAACAGCATCTGCAGTCCTTTTTGGTCTCTGAATCAGATTTTTGCTCAGGTCCCTCAATTTCAGCCAGAAAATACCTGAAATCACAGAAAAACACACAAACTCATAGTAAAGTCCAGAAAAGTGAATTTTAACTAAAAACTAATAAAAATATAATAAAAACTCAACTAAAACTACTAAAAACATACTAAAAACAATGCCAAAAAGCGTACAAATTATCCGCTCATCACCTACCTGCCATACGGCCAATAAGCTCATCTGCCTACCTCTTGGTGTGTGCATCCCTAAGAGGTATTCATATTCATATTCATTCATTCATCATCTCTTGGGAGAATCATCTGAAAAGATCTAAGTGTCCAACCACATCTTGTGATAGAGAGTCAGCAAAGTTTCAAATCTTAACCCACAACAAGCGAGACCAACCACAATCCTTGCATCTACCCAGAGAGTTCCAATCTTAACCTAGAGCAAGTGGGACAAACCATAATCCTTGCATCTACCCAGTGAGTTCCAATATCAATCCAGAGTAAGTAGGGCAAACAACAACCCTTGCATCAACCCAGTAAGTTCCCATATCAAATATCCAGGAGGAATAAAAAAGGGGATTCTAACCTTCCACCCTCTCACTAGATGCGAACTTAGATTCCCAAGAAGAACAAAGAATGGGATCCTCACATTCCACCATCTCACTAGGGTCACACTTTACAGAAAAGAGTTTCCAAGCACAAATAATCATGCTCAATTCATAATCATAATCACAGCATATGTCTTCAAACTCATTTCCATCCTCCAATCCTATCAATACATCCCTTCAATCACTTCTAACTCATTTCGACTCATTAATTTTCTTCCTAAGGCTTTTTACCCTCTAATCTACCGTCTCTATACTCATTATAGGGGTTACGAAGTTTACAAGCTTGCCAAGAAAGCTAAACAGTCAAAAACAGAGATTTTGTGACAAAACAAGACTTCTGCGTACGCATCACCCTTGTGCGGACGCACAAATCAAAAGTGTGTCCCAGCTTGTGCGTATGCATGACTAGTTGTGCATATGCATAACTTGTAAAAATTCCACTCATGTGTACGCATCCCTTGCATATATGCATGACCTAACTCCCGAGTGAAAACACTGTACAGGCAACCATTTCTCATGCACGCGATTCCCCAAAATTATGTTTTTCTGCATAAATCTTAATTTTTAGTTTTTAATACCAGTTTTCAATCATTCATAACTTTCTCAACAAAATTATACTTTTCTTCATCCTTAAACTTATTTAAAGTTTTAATCCAAGCACCAAGTTATGATCCATCGAAGTTTGTTAAAAACTCATTTTTACCAATTCCACACAAACCTTCAATTTCATCAATTCTCAATTTAATTCAATCTGAAACCATTTCTATACATTCGAAAAACCTATCTATCAATTATCAACCATTCTAAGCCTAATCAACCTACTTCCAACTTATTTAACACATTATGTCCATTATATCCATTCTCAATAACAATACATAATATTCATGCATCCAAATTCTCAATCAAAACTATAACAAACATACTTAATCTCATACAACAATTCAAACAACTTACCTCAACTTACCACATAGGGGATTCCTTATCCTATATCGACGCCTCAATTGGCAATCAAATCAGAAAATTTATTTTGTTCCGAGGGTTACGTAAAACTGTAGGTCGATCTCGGACGAGATCTTCTGTGCTGGTCGGATCTGTTGTGTCCGACTTTGTTGGACTTGATAGTGGTGCCGATCCTTCGTCCTCGGAGGGTAGGGGGTACCTGCAAGGGACTCCGATGCTTAAGTTAGCAAGGGTATTAAGCAGGTATTGAGTAGAATCAGAGTATGAGTTATACCTGAGTACTCTAGTGTATTTATAATGGTGTAGAGCGACCTTTCTTAGATAAGATAAGTTAGTTATCTTATCTTATCTTTATCTTTGAGCAAGGTCATCTTATCTTTAAGGGAACCACCTTTATCTTCTACGGGCTTGGGCTGACCTTGGATTCGGGTCGTGTTCCTTTGTTTGGGCCCTTTATTGGGCTTTCCTGGTAGTTTGGCCGAGCTATTTGAGAAGAGGTCGGATTGTCCTGTCCTGAGGAGGTCGGTCGCTTTGTCGCTAGAACATCCCGGGTCGGACATCTCGATCCAGGATATGAACAGTGCCCCTGCTCGAGCTCGGTCTTCCTTTTGAGGTCGAGTCTTTAGTCTGTAGGACTTCGGACGTTCTCGGGTGAAGCCGAACTCGAGCATTTTGTCGATTTCTTTTTTATAGAGTTCTTCTTTGAATGTGGAACATTCCTTTTGAAATTTGAAAACGCGCGTCTCCCTGCTTTGGGAATGCGCGAGGGTTTAATAACCTCATTAATTCTTTTAATGCTCTATTTCTTCGTTCATTTTGAACCTTTTCACAAAAACGGTTTCTCTTCTCTTGGTCTTTTGTTGTAACTTCCCCTTTTCTTTCTCTTTTTCTGTTTTTGTCTACATTTTGCATTTTTGCGTTTCTCTTGTGACGTCTCTTGGTAATTGTTGACGCTTTTGCTTTGAAGAACGTCTTTCGTTGCTTTGTCTTTCGGCCTTTCCAAGCTTTTTTCCTTTTTCTAGGTTGGTTCTGCTTTCTGCTCCCTTACTTCTTTCGTTGCTTTACCTTTGATTTTTGATGAAGCTTGATTTTTACTTTAAATAAATGCTGGAAGGTTTGATTCTTTTCGTATCACTGTGCGCTTGCTTGTGTACTGTTTCGATGGTTTTTCTTGCTTTTGAGATGGTCCATCTGTTTTCTAGGGTTCATACTACTTGTTTTTTCTTCCTTTGCGAACTGCATGAACCTGCTTATTTTTCTAGAAGATTGCTCCTTTGATGTTTTTTGTCGTGCTGATAGCTTTCTTTACTGATGAATCCCGTAAAAGAATTTTTTTTCTTTTGGTGGCTCGTTTGATTTTCTTCGCGTTGTTTTGCTTTTGTTTGATAAACTAAGACTGTGAATTTGGAAGGTAGCTATCTTGTTGGCCTTCTGGTGGTAATGACTTTCTTTTTTCTTTTTGGGATGTTGCTTTCTTAGAAAGGATTTCTCTTTGTTCTTGCTGCGAGTTTTTGTTGAGACGTTAGCTTTGTGGATTTTCCTGAATTTTTGTTCCCTGACTGCCTCCAAAGGATGCCCCTGGACCTTTTTGGTGTGGGTCATGGGGTTTCCTTTTGCTGCTTGTACTGTGTTGGACTGTGCTGGCTGAGATGTTTTGATTTTGCCCGAGATGTTTTTAGTAATCCAATCTCCTTTTCTTGTTTGTAGGACTTGTTGGCTATGTCTTCTCGCAAAAATATTGTAGAGACGTCCTCTAAGGTTCCTGAGGGTATGTCCGATTGGTTGGACTCCCTTGTCTTGATGTGTGTTTCTCTGGTCAATGCTGAATTCTATGTGGAGCTTAGGAAACATCATCGCCTCTGTAAGAGTAGGGATCAAGAGAAGAATTATGAGTTGGTGGCACCTGACTCTGAGGAGAGTGTTTGCTTCCCTGTCTTGACCCTGGGGGAGCGCCTTTTCTTTTATACTTACGACTTTTTCTTCAGCCAGTTGGACATCACTTTTCCCTTTACTTCATTTTAGACCAACTTGTTGTGGTCGTGTAATGTAGCTCCGTCCCAGTTTCATCTAAACTCCTGTGGCTTTATTAAGATTTTTTAACTTCTTTGTCAAGAATTGAATGTTACCCATTCTCAAACTCTTTTTCTTTATTTGTTTGTTTTAACTAAGCCCGGGATTTCTTCAAAAAAGAAAGCCTCGTGGGTTTCTTTTAGATCTGCACAAGGACATAAGGTTTTTACCATGTATGACGAGTCCTTTAGGGACTTTAAGAATTATTTTTTCAAGGTTCGAGCTATTGAGGGAGCTCGTCCATTTTTTCTGGAAGTAAATGGTGAGCCATCCTTTCCTTTGTATTGGCAACAGAATGTAGTAGTATCCCGATATACGTGGGAAATGCTTGATGAGGTTGAACAGGCCTTTGTGACAGTTTTGGAGGATCTTTGGGGGGAACCTCCTCATCTGGATACCAAAAAATCTTTGGGAGACCCCTCCCTCGTTCGAGATGTATTGGGTATTACTTGATATGTACTATTTCTTATTTTTGCTTTTCTCCTTTTTTCCTAGTCTGTAAAACTGTCATTTTTCTTTTTTTAGAGATGACCAAGAATAATGATGTAATGAAGGCCTTCAAAAAGGCGAGAAAAGCTACTGTAACTCAAAACACCTCGGCCCGGGTGGATGGGGAAGGGTCTTCTCAGGTCCCATTAAAGCCGTCTGTGCCGAGTTCTCCTGGCCCAAGGAGAATGATCCCTACTCATCGGGTTCGTTTAGTGGATCCTCCATAGTCTTCCATTGCTGCTGTGGTTTCCTCTTCGGCCGTCCCTCCTTCTAAAAGACCTCGAACCATTGAATCTTTCAATCTGGATGCCCCTGATTTTGACCCTATTGGCTTTGTCGACCAGCATATTGCTCCTTATGGTGTCCTCTCCATGGACGATGTTTCTCTCCTTAATCACTTAGATTTTATAACTCGAAGCAGTGTTAAGATGGCTCATATGGGAGCTGCCCTGTATCAAACTGCTCAAAATCTTCCTCTGCATGCTACCAAGGCCTTTTTGGTGGAAGCTAAGCGAGAGTTCGATCGGATGAAGGGTCTGAAGGAGGAGCTTGAAGTGAAGGTGACTAAACTAGAGAAGGAGCTAGAGGGGGAGAAGGCTAGCTCCCTTGCCTTGGCAGCTTCTGTGCGGTTGGCTGAGGACACGGCATTGAAGCACAAAGACAGCTATGTCACGACCTATCGAGAAGTGATGCATCTCAGGGAAGAGTTAGAGTCGGCCCGGGTTGATTATTCTGAGCTCCAGGGTCACCTTGTAGGCAGCGTAACTGCTGCTTATGAGAACCTGAAGGAGCAAGTTCGGGTTCTTGCACTGGAGGTCAACCTTGCTTTATTTAGTTTGGATAATGTTGTGAAGGATGGGAAGATTGTCCCCGATGATCCTGATGATGATGATGTTGAGCCTCCCTCTGAGCCTGTCGCCAAAGCTTCTGTTGTGTCAGCTTCTTCAGGTCCTGCTCATCCCGAATTAGATCCTGATTGCCAAATATTGAATCGGGATGACGGGACAGTGGACGCAGTGCCTCTCCAGACTCGCCCTCCTTCACCCTGTGCTGATGCTACCGAGAAGCCTTCGGGTGTTTAACTGATTTTTGTAATTACTTGTGTAGATAGCCCGGCTTGTGGGCTTTTGAACTTTTTATTTTGTTGACTTTTGACACACTTTTTTAGTTGCTGGTTTAGCAACTTTATTTTGGTAAACAAAGTAGTTTCCAAGCTTTTTTGGCTGAACTTGGTGGCCTCTGAAGCTGTCTATTATTAAAACTTTGTGTTTTTATATCATGTCTGTCTACGCTTGTCTTGGTATCTTCGTAGGCTTTGGGAGTGTTGGAACTTTGTCTGACATGATCGGCTTGATTCCTTTGCCTGATGCTATTTTTCAGCAATTCATTTTATTTGAACTTTGTTCAAGTATTTATTAGGAATTATAATGCTGAGTTTGCTGATTTCTTCAGGTCGGTTTTTGTCCGAGTTGTTGTGTGTAACCCTCTTTTAGGGGTTACTTTTGTAGCTTTATATTTCGGGCGGATGGTGCACGAAATTGTGATCAATACTTTTCAAAACATAAACAATCCCTAGTAATGGCTCCAAAGACTTGGTGCTCAATACCATGGCATAAACACAACTTCGCACAACTAACCAGCAAGTGCACTGGGTCGTCCAAGTAATAAACCTTACGCGAGTAAGGGTCGATCCCACGGAGATTGGTGGTATGAAGCAAGCTATGGTCATCTTGTAGATCTCAGTCAGGCAGACTCAAATGGGTATAGTGATGAACGAATAAAGCATAAAGATAAAGATAGAGATACTTATGTATATCATTGGTGTAAGAGCTTCAGACAAGCGTATGAAGATGCCTTCCCTTCCGTCTCTCTGCTTTCCTACTGCCTTCATCCAATCCTTCTTACTCCTTTCCATGGCAAGCTCGTGTAGGGTTTCACTGTTGTCAGCAGCTACCTCCCATCCTCTCAGTAAAAATACGTCCCTGATGCTCTGTCACAGCATAGGCTAATCATCTGTCGGTTCTCGTTCAGGCCGGAATAGAATCCATTGATTCTTTTGCGTCTGTCACTAACGCCCTAGCCTGCTAGGAGTTTGAAGCACGTCACAGTCATTCAATCATTGAATCCTACTCAGAATACCACAGACAAGGTTAGACCTTCCGAATTCTCTTGAATGCCGCCATCAGTTCTTGCCTATACCACGAAGACTCTGATCTCACGGAATGGCTGGCTCGTTTGTCAGGCGAGCACTCGGTTGTCAGGCGATCAACCATGCATCGTGCAATCAGGAATCCAAGAGATATTCACTAGAGCCTTGGTTGCTTGTAGAACAAAAGTGGTTGTCAGTCACCTTGTTCATAAGTGAGAATGATGATGAGTGTCACAGATCATCACATTCATCAAGTTGAAGAACAAGTGATATCTTGGACAAAGAACAAGTGGAATTGAATAGAAGAACAATAGTAATTGCATTAATACTCGAGGTACAGCAGAGCTCCACACCTTAATCTATGGTGTGTAGAAACTCCACCGTTGAAAATACATAAGAACCAGGTCTAGGCATGGCCGTGAGGCCAGCCTCCCAATGATCTAAGAACTAGATGTCCGAAGATGAAAAAATACAATAGTAAAAGGTCCTATATATAGAGAACTAGTAGCCTAGGGTGTACAGAGATGAGGAAATGACATAAAAATCCACTTCCGGGCCCATTTGGTGTGTGCTTGGGCTGAGCAATGAAGCATTTTCGTGTAGAGACTCTTCTTGGAGTTAAACGCCAGCTTTTATGCCAGTTTGGGCGTTTAACTCCCATTTTGGTGCCAGTTCCGGCGTTTAACGCTGGAATTTCTGAGGGTGACTTTGAACGCCGGTTTGGGCCATCAAATCTTGGGAAAAGTATGGACTATCATATATTGCTGGAAAGCCCAGGATGTCTACTTTCCAACACCGTTGAGAGCGCGCCAATTGGGCTTCTGTAGCTCCAGAAAATTCACTTCGAGTGCAGGGAGGTCAGAATCCAACAGCATCTGCAGTCCTTTTGAGTCTCTGAATCAGATTTTTGCTCAGATCCCTCAATTTCAGCCAGAAAATACCTGAAATCACAGAAAAACACACAAACTCATAGTAAAGTCCAGAAAAGTGAATTTTAACTAAAAACTAATAAAAATATACTAAAAACTCAACTAAATATACTAAAAACATACTAAAAATAATGTCAAAAAGCGTATAAATTATCCGCTCATCACAACACCAAACTTAACTTGTTTCTTGTCCCCAAGCAACTGAAAATCAAATAAGATAAAAAGAAGAGAATATACTATAGACTCCAAATTATCAATGAAACTTAGCTCCAAATTAGATGAGCGGGACTAGTAGCTTTTTGCCTCCAAACAGTTTTGGAATCTCACTTTATCCTTTGAGATTCAGAATGATTGGCTTCTTTAGGAACTCAGAATCCAGATAGTGTTATTGATTCTCCTAGTTAAGTATGATGATTCTTGAACACAGCTACTTTATGAGTCTTGGCCGTGGCCCAAAGCACTCTGTCTTCCAGTATTACCACCGGATACATACATGCCACAGACACATAATTGGGTGAACCTTTTCAGATTGTGACTCAGCTTTGCTAGAGTCCCCAATTAGAGGTGTCCAGGGTTCTTAAGCACACTCTTTTTGCCTTGGATCACAACTTTCTTTCTTTCTTTTTCTTTCTTTTTCTTTTTCTCCCTTTTCTTTCGTTTTTCTCCTTCTCTTTTTTTTTTCTTTTTTTTTTGTATTCACTGCTTTTTCTTGCTTCAAGAATCATTTTTATGATTTTTCAGATCCTCAGTAACATGTCTCCTTTTTCATCATTCTTTCAAGAGCCAACAATTTTAACATTCATGAACCACAAATTCAAAAGACATATGCACTGTTCAAGCATACATTCAGAAAACAAAAAGTATTGTCACCACATCAAACTAATTAAGCTAGTTTTAAAGATGAATTTGAAATCCTGTACTTCTTGTTCTTTTGTGATAAAAACAGTTTTCTTTTAAGAAAGGTGATGGATTCATAGGACATTCATAACTTTAAGGCATAGACACTAAGACACTAATGATCATAAGACACAAACATAGATAACCATAAGCATAAAATTCGAAAAAAACAGAAAAATAAAGAACAAGGAGATTAAAGAACGGGTCCACCTCAGTGATGGCGGCTTGTTCTTCCTCTTGGAGGTCTTATGGAGTGCTTGAGCTCCTCAATGTCTCTTCCTTGTCTTTGTTGCTCCTCTCTTAGTTGTCCCATGTTGGAACTCAATTCTCCTAGGGAAGTGTTGATTTGCTCCTAATATTTTTGTGGAGGAAGGTGCATCCCTTGAGGTATCTCAGGGATTTCTCATGATGAGTGGGGTCTCTTGTTTGCTCCATCCTTTTCTTAGTGATGAGCTTGAGGTCATGCCTTCTCAGTTGGACCGGCTTCCTTCTTGAGTTTCTCTTCCATTGAGCGCCCTCTTCACAAATGTTTATGAGGACTTGGTCCAACCTTTGATCAAAGTTGGCCCTTCTTCATGGCCACAACTTCACAGAAGTGGTCTTGATGCACCCTTGAGATGAATCTCTCCATCTCCCATGACTCGGAGGTGGAAGCTTTTGCCTTCCCTTTCCTCTTTCTAGAGGTTTCTCCGGCCTTGGATGCCATAAATGGTCATGGAAAAACAAAAAGCAATGCTTTTACCACACCAAACTTTAAAAGGTTTGCTCGTCCTCGAGCAAAAGAAGAAAGAAGAGAGTAGAAGAAGAAAGAAATGGAGGAGAGGGAGATGGCTTTGTGGTTCGGCCAAAAGGGGAAGAAGTAGTGTTTAGGGTGTGGGAAAATGAAGGAGTGATGTGAGTGGTGAATGGGGGAAGAAGAGAGAGAGTGGTGGTGGGGTAGGTGGGGATCCTGTGGGGTCCACAGATCCTGTGGTGTCAAGGAAAAGTCATCCCTGCACCAAATGTTGCTCAAAATCACGTTTTGAGCCATTTCTGGCGTTAAACGCCGGGCTGGTGCCCATTCCTGGTGTTTAACGCCAGGTTCTTGCCCTTTTCTGGCGTTTAACGCCAGTCTGGTGCCCCTTTCTGGCGTTAAACGGCCAGAATGGTGCCAGACTGGGCGTTAAACGCCCAACTGCTAGCCTCACTGGCGTTTAAACGCCAGTGAGTTCTTCCTCCAGGGTGTGCTGTTTTTCTTCCTGTTTTTCATTCTGTTTTTGCTTTTTCAATTGATTTTGTGACTTCTTATGATCATCAACCTACAAAAAAACATAAAATAACAAAAGAAAATATATAAAATATAATCATTGGGTTGCCTCCCAACAAGCGCTTCTTTAATGTCAGTAGCTTGACAGAGGGCTCTCATGGAGCCTCACAGATATTCAGAGCAATGTTGGGACCTCCCAACACCAAACTTAGAGTTTGAATGTGGGGGTTCAACACCAAACTTAGAGTTTGGTTGTGGCCTCCCAACACCAAACTTAGAGTTTGACTGTGGGGGCTCTGTTTGACTCTGAATTGAGAGAAGCTCTTCATGCTTCTTCTCCATGGTGACAGAGGGATATCCTTGAGCCTTAAACACAAAGGTTTCTTCATTCACTTGAATGATCAGTTCACCTCCATCAACATCAATCACAGCCTTTGCTGTGGCTAGGAAAGGTCTGCCAAGGATGATGGATTCATCCATGCACTTCCCAGTCTCTAGGACTATGAAATCAGTAGGGATGTAATGGTCTTCAATCTTAACCAAAACATTTTCTACAAGTCCATGAGCTTGTTTTCTTGAGTTGTCTGCCATCTCTAGTGAGATTCTTGCAGCTTGCACCTCAAAAATCCCTAGCTTCTCCATTACAGAGAGAGGCATGAGGTTTACACTTGACCCTAAGTCACACAGAGCCTTCTTGAAGGTCATGGTGCCTATGGTACAAGGTATGGAAAACTTCCCAGGATCTTGTTTCTTTTGAGGTAATTTCTGCCTAGACAAGTTATCCAGTTCTTTGGTGAGGAAAGGAGGTTCATCCTCCCAAGTCTCATTTCCAAATAACTTGTCATTTAGCTTCATGATTGCTCCAAGGTATTTAGCAACTTGCTCTTCAGTGACATACTCATCCTCTTCAGAGGAAGAATACTCATCAGAGCTCATGAAAGGCAGAAGTAAGTCCAATGGAATCTCTATGGTCTCATTTTGAGCCTCAGATTCCCATGGTTCCTCATTTGGGAACTCATTGGAGGTCAGTGCACGCCCATTGAGGTCTTCCTCAGTGGCGTTCACTTCCTCTCCTTCCTCTCCAAATTCGGCCATGGTTATGGTTTTGCACTCTCCTTTTGGATTTTCTTCTGTATTACTTGGGAGAGTACTAGGAGGGAGTTCAGTAACTTTCTTGCTCAGCTGTCCCACTTGTGCTTCCAAATTCCTAATGGAAGACCTTGTTTCAGTTATGAAACTTTGAGTGGTTTTGATTAGATCAGAGACCATGGTTGCTAAGTCAGAGGGGTTCTGCTTAGAATTCTCTGTCTGTTGCTGAGAAGATGATGAAAAAGGTTTGCTATTGCTAAACCTGTTTCTTCCACCATTGTTGTTGTTGAAACCTTGTTGAGGTCTTTCTTGATTCTTCCATGAGAAATTTGGGTGATTTCTCCATGAAGAATTGTAGGTGTTTCCATAGGGCTCTCCTAGGTAATTCACCTCTTCCATTGAAGGGTTCTCAGGATCATAGGCTTCTTCCTTAGATGAAGCATCCTTAGTACTGCCAGGTGCATTTTGCATTCCAGACAGACTTTGAGAAATCAAATTGACTTGCTGAGTCAATATCTTATTCTGAGCCAGTATGGCATTCAGAGTATCAATCTCAAGAACTCCTTTCTTCTTACTAGTCCCATTTGTTCACAGGATTCCTTTCAGAAGTGTACATGAATTGGTTATTTGCAACCATTTCAATGAGCTCTTGAGCCTCTGTAGGCGTCTTCTTCAGATGAAGAGATCCTCCAGCAGAGCTATCCAAAGACATCTTGGATAGTTCAGAGAGACCATCATAGAAAATACCTATGATGCTCCATTCAGAAAGCATGTCTGAGGGACACTTTCTGATTAATTGTTTGTATCTTTCCCAAGCTTCATAGAGGGATTCTCCATCCTTCTGTCTGAAGGTTTGGACTTCCACTCTAAGCTTACTCCATTTTTGAGGTGGAAAGAACTTTGCCAAGAAGGCATTGACTAGCTTTTCCCAAGAATCCAGGCTTTCTTTAGGTTGTGAGTCCAACCATATTCTAGCTCTGTCTCTTACAGCAAAAGGGAATAGCATCAGTCTATAGACCTCAGGGTCAACCCCATTAGTCTTGACTGTGTCACAGATTTGCAAGAATTCAGCTAAAAACTGATGAGGATCTTCCATTGGAAGTCCATGGAACTTGCAATTCTGTTGCATTAGAGAAAATAATTGAGGCTTAAGCTCAAAGTTGTTTGCTCCAATGGCAGGGATAGAGATGCTTCTCCCATAGAAGTCGGGAGTAGGTGCAGTAAAGTCACCCAGCACCTTCCTTGCATTGTTGGCATTGTTGTTGTTTTCGGCTGCCATGTCTTCTTCTTCTTTGAAGAATTCGGTCAGGTCCTCTACAGAGAGTTGTGCCTTAGCTTCTCTTAGCTTTCGCTTCAAGGTCCTTTCAGGTTCAGGGTCAGCTTCAACAAGAATGCCTTTGTTTCTGCTCCTGCTTATATGAAAGAGAAGAGAACAAGAAAATGTGGAATCATCTATGTCACAGTATAGAGATTCCTTGAGGTGTCAGAGGAAAAGAAAGGTAGAAGACAGAAGTAGAAAATTCGAACTTGTCCAAGAAGAGGGAGTTCGAAATAGTGTTAGTCCATAAATAGAAGGATGTGAGAAGAAGGGAAGTAATTTTCGAAAATTAAGTAAAAGATTTTGAAAACATTTTGAAAAACACTTAATTGATTTTCGAAAATAAGAGTGGAAAAGAAATCAAGTGATTTTTGAAAAAGATTTTGAAATTAGAAGTTAAAAAGATATGATTGAAAACTATTTTGAAAAAGATGTGATTAAAAAGATATGATTGAAAAGTTATGCTTTTAAAAAGATGTGATTGAGAAGATATGATTTGAAAAACATTTTAAAAAAAAAAGATTTGAGTTGAAAACAATTTTAAAAGATATGATTTTAAAGATTAATGACTTGCATAACAAGAAAAGATATGATTCAAACATTAAAACCTCTCTCAACAGAAAAGGCAACATACTTAAAATGTTCAATCAAATCATTAATTGTTAGCAAGTATCTTTGAAAAAGGAAAGAAATTGATTTTGAAAACATTTGATTGAAAAGATTTGATTTGAAAAAGATTTGATTTTGAAAAACTTTGAAAATTTGAAAAAAATTTGATTTGAAAAACAAAATCTTCCCCCTAGCACCATCCTGGCGTTAAACGCCCAGAATGGTATCCATTCTGGCGTTTAACGCCCAAAATGCACCCTTTTTGGGCGTTAAACGCCCAACCAGGTACCCTGGCTGGCGTTTAAACGCCAGTCTGTCTTTCTTCACTGGGCGTTTTGAACGCCCAGCTTTTTCTGTATAATTCCTCTGCAGTATGTTCTGAATCTTCAATTCTTTGTATTATTGACTTGAAAAGACACAAATAAAAATATTTTTGGATTTTTTTAATAATAAGGAATAATCAAAATGCAACTAAAATCAAATAACAATGCATGCAAGACACCAAACTTAGAAGTTTGTATAATACTGACTCTAACAAAATGAGAATGCATATGACAAACAACAGAAATACTCAAGTCAATAGAATTCAAAGATCAAAACAAGAAAATCATCAAGAACAACTTGAAGATCACTAAGACACATGAATGAATGCAAGAAGAATAGAAACATGCAATTGACACTAAACTTAAGATGAGACTCTAGACTCAAACAAGAAATATTTTTGGATTTTATGATTTTGAAATTTTTTTTTTTTTGGATTTTTCGAAAATTTGGTGAAAAGGAAAATAAAGGTATCAAAATTCTTAATGAGAATTCCAGGAATCATGCAATGTTAGTATAAAGCTTTAGTCTAAAGGAATTAGACATAGCTAGCTAAGCTTCAGCAAGACATTGCATTCAAGAGCTAAATTGATGATGATCAATCAGCTTTGGTGATGATAAGAACATCACCTTGAAACACTAGAATTCATTCTTAAGAACTCTGAAGAAAAATAATACCTAATCTAAGCAACAAGATGAACCGTCAGTTGTCCATACACAAACAATCCCCGGCAACGGCGCCAAAAACTTGGTGCACGAAATTGTGATCAATACTTTTCAAAACATAAACAATCCCTAGTAATGGCTCCAAAGACTTGGTGCTCAATACCATGGCATAAACACAACTTCGCACAACTAACCAGCAAGTGCACTGGGTCGTCCAAGTAATAAACCTTACGCGAGTAAGGGTCGATCCCACGGAGATTGGTGGTATGAAGCAAGCTATGGTCATCTTGTAGATCTCAGTCAGGCAGACTCAAATGGGTATAGTGATGAACGAATAAAGCATAAAGATAAAGATAGAGATACTTATGTATATCATTGGTGTAAGAGCTTCAGACAAGCGTATGAAGATGCCTTCCCTTCCGTCTCTCTGCTTTCCTACTGCCTTCATCCAATCCTTCTTACTCCTTTCCATGGCAAGCTCGTGTAGGGTTTCACTGTTGTCAGCAGCTACCTCCCATCCTTTCAGTGAAAATACGTCCCTGATGCTCTGTCACAGCATAGGCTAATCATCTGTCGGTTCTCGTTCAGGCCGGAATAGAATCCATTGATTCTTTTGCGTCTGTCACTAACGCCCTAGCCTGCTAGGAGTTTGAAGCACGTCACAGTCATTCAATCATTGAATCCTACTCAGAATACCACAGACAAGGTTAGACCTTCCGGATTCTCTTGAATGCCGCCATCAGTTCTTGCCTATACCACGAAGACTCTGATCTCACGGAATGGCTGGCTCGTTTGTCAGGCGAGCACTCGGTTGTCAGGCGATCAACCATGCATCGTGCAATCAGGAATCCAAGAGATATTCACTAGAGCCTTGGTTGCTTGTAGAACAAAAGTGGTTGTCAGTCACCTTGTTCATAAGTGAGAATGATGATGAGTGTCACAGATCATCACATTCATCAAGTTGAAGAACAAGTGATATCTTGGACAAAGAACAAGCGGAATTGAATAGAAGAACAATAGTAATTGCATTAATACTCGAGGTACAGCAGAGCTCCACACCTTAATCTATGGTGTGTAGAAACTCCACCGTTGAAAATACATAAGAACAAGGTCTAGGCATGGCCGTGAGGCCAGCCTCCCAATGATCTAAGAACTAGATGTCCGAAGATGAAAAAATACAATAGTAAAAGGTCCTATATATAGAGAACTAGTAGCCTAGGGTGTACAGAGATGAGTAAATGACATAAAAATCCACTTCCGGGCCCACTTGGTGTGTGCTTGGGCTGAGCAATGAAGCATTTTCGTGTAGAGACTCTTCTTGGAGTTAAACGCCAGCTTTTATGCCAGTTTGGGCGTTTAACTCCCATTTTGGTGCCAGTTCCGGCGTTTAACGCTGGAATTTCTGAGGGTGACTTTGAACGCCGGTTTGGGCCATCAAAGCTTGGGAAAAGTATGGACTATCATATATTGCTGGAAAGCCCAGGATGTCTACTTTCCAAAGCCGTTGAGAGCGCGCCAATTGGGCTTCTGTAGCTCCATAAAATCCACTTCGAGTGCAGGGAGGTCAGAATCCAACAGCATCTGCAGTCCTTTTGAGTCTCTGAATCAGATTTTTGCTCAGATCCCTCAATTTCAACCAGAAAATACCTGAAATCACAGAAAAACACACAAACTCATAGTAAAGTCCAGAAAAGTGAATTTTAACTAAAAACTAATAAAAATATACTAAAAACTCAACTAAATATACTAAAAACATACTAAAAACAATGCCAAAAAGCGTATAAATTATCCGCTCATCAGCCGACTTCGTCACGTCGGGCCGTGTCGAGTTACTTTGTAATCCTCTTTCTTGGATTTCTTTTAGGGATTATCTTTGTAACTTTATGTTTTTGGGCCGACTTCGTCATGTCGGGTGGTGCACGAAATCACAATCACACTTTTGTAATTCCGCACAACTAACCAGCAAGTGCACTGGGTCGTCCAAGTAATACCTTACGTGAGTAAGGGTCGATCCCACGGAGATTATCGGCTTGAAGCAAGCTATGGTTATCTTGTAACTCTTAGTCAGGATATCAATAATTCTCAGATTTAATTGTAAAAAGTAAAAAAAGATGAAGTAAATACTTGTTTTGCAGTAATGGAGAAAAGGTTGAGGTTTTGGAGATGCTCTATCTTCTGAATCTTTGCTTTCCTACTGTCTTCTTCTTCATGCACGCAAGGCTCCTTCCATGGCAAGCTGTATGTTGGGTTTCACCGTTGTCAATGGCTACCTCCCGTCCTCTCAGTGAAAATGTTCAACGCACGCTGTCACCGCACGGCTAATCATCTGTCGGTTCTCGATCATGCTGGAATAGGATCCATTGATCCTTTTGCGTCTGTCACTGTGCCCAACACTCGCGAGTTTGAAGCTCGTCACAGCCATTCAATCCCTGAATCCTACTCGGAATACCACAGACAAGGTTTAGACTTTTCGGGTTCTCAAGAATGGCTGCCAATAGATTCTAGCATATACCACGAAGATTCTGATTAAGGAATCCAAGAGATACACACTCAATCAAAGGTAGAACGGAGGTGGTTGTCAGGCACACGTTCATAGGTGAAAATGGTGATGAGTGTCACGGATCATCACATTCATCAGGTTGAAGAACAAGTGGTATCTTAGAATAGAAGCAAGCGTGATTGAATGAAAAACAGTAGTAATTGCATTAATTCATCAAGACACATCAGAGCTCCTCACCCCCAACCATGGGGTTTAGAGACTCATGCCGTAGAAGATACAATATGAAACGTGTAAAGTGTCATGAGGTAAAGATACAATAGCAAAAAGTCCTATTTATAGTGAACTAGTAACCTAAGGTTTACAAGAATGGGTAAATGATGTAAAAATCCACTTCCGGGGTCCACTTGGTGTGTGCTTGGGCTGAGCATTGAAGCTTTCATGTGTAGAGACGTTTCCTGGAGTTAAATGCCAGCTTTTGTGCCAGTTTGGGAGTTTAAGTCCAACTTTTGTGCCAGTTCCGGTGTTAAACGCCGGGAATTCTGAAGCTGATTTGGAACGCCGGTTTGGGCCATCAATCCTTGAGAAAAGTATGGACTATTATATATTGCGGAAAAGCCCAGAATGTCTACTTTTCAACGCATTTGAGAGCGCGCCAATTGAGCTTCTGTAGCGCCAGAAAATTTACTTCGAGTGCAGGGAGGTCAGAACCCAACAGCATCTGCAGTCCTTTTTCAGCCTTTGAATCAGATTTTTGCTCAGGTCCCTCAATTTCAACCAGAAAATACTTGAAATCACAGAAAAACACACAAACTCATAGTAAAGTCCAGAAAAGTGAATTTTAATTAAAAACTAAGAAAAATATAATAAAAACTAACTAAAATGTACTAAAAACATACTAAAAATAGTGCCAAAAAGCGTATAAATTATCCGCTCATCACAACACCAAACTTAAATTGTTGCTTGTCCCCAAGCAACTGAAAATCAAATAGGATAAAAAGAAGAGAACATACTATAGACTCCAAAATATCAATGAAACTTAGCTCCAATTAGATGAGCGGGACTAGTAGCTTTTTGCCTCTGAACAGTTTTGGCATCTCACTTTATCCTTTGAAATTTAGAATGATTGGTATCTATAGGAACTCAAAATTCAGATAGTGTTATTGATTCTCCTAGTTAAGTATGTTGATTCTTGAACACAGCTGCTTTATGAGTCTCGGCCGTGGCCCAAAGCACTATGTTTTCCAGTATTATCACCGGATACATACATGCCACAGACACATAACTGGGTGAACCTTTTCAGATTGTGACTCAGCTTTGCTAGATTCCCCAATTAGAGGTGTCCAGGGTTCTTAAGCACACTCTTTCTGCTTTGGATCACGACTTTAACCGCTCAGTCTCAAGCTTTTCACTTGACACCTTCACGCCACAAGTACATGGTTAGGGACAGCTTGGTTTAGCTGCTTAGGCCAGGATTTAATTCCTTTAAGCCCTCCTATCCACTGATGCTCAAAGCCTTGGATCCTTTTTAGTATCCTTGCCTTTTGGTTTTAAGGACTATTGGCTTTTTCTGCTTGCTCTCTCTTTTTTTTTGTATTCACTGCTTTTTCTTACTTCAAGAATCAATTTGATGATTTTTCAGATTCTCAATAACATTTCTCCTTTTCCATTGTTCTTTCAAGAGCCAACAAATTTAACATTCTTTAAACAACAAATTCAAAAGACATATGCACTGTTCAAGCATTCATTCAGAAAACAAAAAGTATTGTCACCATATCAAACTAATTCAACTAGTTTCAAAGATGAATTTGAAATCCTGTACTTCTTGTTCTTTTGTGATTAAAGCATTTTTCATTTAAGAGAGGTGATGGATTCATAGGATATTCATAGCTTTAAGACATGAACATTAAATTTTATTAATCTTGGAATAAGAACAAGACTCAAAAATAAATATAAGATAAGACCAATAGTAACAAAAAATTAAAAACAGAGATTTAAATGACTCTAAAATAGATTCCTAATGATAAAGGTTATCACAGAGTTAGGACTCAACAACCTTGATTTTGAGAAGTGGATGCTCCCTCAACTTGTGGGGTGTTTGACCCTTCAAGGGAGAGCTTCTGGCGCTTCAGCTCCTGTAGCTCACTGGTGCGCAAAATTGTGAACAATACTTTTCACAATTCTCATAATCCCCGGTCATGAACTCCAAAAACTTGGTGGTTCAATTCCATGGCATTACACAACTTCGCACAACTAACCAGCAAGGGCACTGGGTCGTCCAAGTAATACCTTACGTGAGTAAGGGTCGATCCCACGGAGATTGTTGCTATGAAGCAAGCTATGGTCATCTTGTAAATCTTAGTCAGGCAGACTCAAATTGATATGATGATGAACGAAAATAACATAAAGATTAAGATAGAGATACTTATGTATATCATTGGTGAGAGCTTCAGACAAGCGAATGAAGATGCCTTCCCTTCCGTCTCTCTGCTTTCCTACTGTCTTCATCCAATCCTTCTTACTCCTTTCCATGGCAAGCTTATGCAAGGGTTTCACCGTTGTCAGTGGCTACCTCCCATCCTCTCATTGGAAATGTTCAACGCACCCTGTCACGGCACGGCTATCCATCTGTCGGTTCTCAATCAGGCCGGAATAGAATCCAGTGATTCTTTTGCGTCTGTCACTAACGCCCCGCCCTCAGGAGTTTGAAGCACGTCACAGTCATTCAATCATTGAATCCTACTCAGAATACCACAGACAAGGTTAGACCTTCCGGATTCTCTTGAATGCCGCCATCTATTCTCGCCTATACCACGAAGACTCTGATCTCACGGAATGGTTGGCTCGTTTGTCAGGCGAGCACTCGGTTGTCAGGCGATCAACCATGCATCGTGTTATCAGGAATCCAAGAGATATTCACTAGAGCCTCGTATGCTTGTAGAACAAGAATGGTTGTCAGTCACCTTGTTCATGAGTGAGAATGATGATGAGTGTCACGGATCATCACATTCATCAAGTTGAAGAACAAGTGATATCTTGGATAAAGAACAAGCGGAATTGAATAGAAGAACAATAGTAATTGCATTAATACTCGAGGTACAGCAGAGCTCCACACCTTAATCTATGGTGTGTAGAAACTCCACCGTTGAAAATACATAAGAACAAGGTCTAGGCATGGCCGAATGGCCAGCCTCCCAAAGAGGGTTCAATCATAAAAACATGATCAAAAGATTTTTAATACAATAGTAAAAGGTCCTACTTATAGAAAACTAGTAGCCTAGGGTGTACAGAGATGAGTAAATGACATAAAAATCAACTTCCGGGCCCACTTGGTGTGTGCTTGGGCTGAGCAATGAAGCAATTTTCGTGTAGAGACTCTTCTTGGAGTTAAACGCCAGCTTTTATGCCAGTTTGGGCGTTTAACTCCCATTTAGGTGCCAGTTCCGGCGTTTAACGCTGGAATTTCTTGAGGTGACTTTGAACGCCGGTTTGGGCCATCAAATCTTGGGCAAAGTATGGACTATCATAAATTGCTGGAAAGCCCAGGATGTCTACTTTCCAACGCCGGTGAGAGCGCGCCAATTGGGCTTCTGTAGCTCTAGAAAATCCACTTCGAGTGCAGGGAGGTCAGAATCCAACAGCATCTGCAGTCCTTTTGAGTCTCTGGATCAGATTTTTGCTCAGATCCCTCAATTTCAGCCAGAAAATACCTGAAATCACAGAAAAACACACAAACTCATAGTAAAGTCCAGAAAAGTGATTTTTAACTAAAAACTAATAAAAATATACTAAAAACTCAACTAAAACTACCAAAAACATACTAAAAACAATGCCAAAAAGCGTACAAATTATCCGCTCATCACAACACCAAACTTAAATTGTTGCTTGTCCCCAAGCAACTGAAGATCAAATGAGATAAAAAGAAGAGAATATGCAATGAACTCCAAAAACATCTATGAAGATCAGTATTAATTAGATGAGCGGGGCTTTTAGCTTTTTGCCTCTGAATAGTTTTGGCATCTCACTTTATCCTTTGGAATTCAGAATGATTGGCTTCTTTAGGAACTCAGAATCCAGATAGTGTTATTGATTCTCCTAGTTAAGTATGATGATTCTTGAACACAGCTACTTATTGAGTCTTGGCCGTGGCCCAAAGCACTCTGTCTTCCAGTATTACCACCGGATACATACATGCCACAGACACATAATTGGGTGAACCTTTTCAGATTGTGACTCAGCATTGCTAGAGTCCCCAATTAGAGGTGTCCAGGGTTCTTAAGCACCCTCTTATTGCCTTGGAGCACAACTTTATTCTTTCTTTTTCTTTCTTTTTCTCTTTTTTTTCGGTTTTTTTTTCCGCTTGCTTCCCCCTTTTTTTTGTATTCACTGCTTTTTCTTGCTTCAAGAATCATTTTTATGATTTTTCAGATCCTCAGTAACATGTCTCCTTTTTCATCATTCTTTCAAGAGCCAACATCCATGAATCACAAATTCAAAAGACATATGCACTGTTCATGCATACATTCAAAGAACAAAAGTAATGCCACCACATCAAAATAATTAAACTGCTATAAAATTCAAAATTCATGCAATTCTTTTTCTTTTTCAATTAAGAACATTTTTTTTAAGAAAGGTGATGGATTCATAGGACATTCATAACCTTAAGGCATAGACACTAAAAACACTAATGATCACAAGACACAAACACAGATAAACTTAAGCATAAAATTCGAAAAACAGAAGAATAAAGAACAAGGAAATCAAAGAACGGGTCCACCTTAGTGATGGCGGCTTGTTCTTCCTCTTGAAGGTCTTATGGAGTGCTTGAGCTCCTCAATGTCTCTTCCTTGTCTTTGTTGCGCCTCTCTCATGATTCTTTGATCTTCTCTAATTTCATGGAGGATGATGGAGTGTTCTTGGTGCTCCACCCTTAGTTGTCCCATGTTGGAACTCAGTTCTCCTAGGGAGGTGTTCAGTTGCTCCCAATAGTCTTGTGGAGGAAAGTGCATCCCTTGGGGTATATCAGGGATCTCATGATGAGAGGGGTCTCTTGTTTGCTCCATCCTTTTCTTGGTGATGGGCTTGTCCTCATCAATGGGGGTATCTCCTTCTATGTCAACTCCAACTGAATAACAGAGGTGACAAATGAGATGAGGAAAGGCTAGCCTTGCCAAGGTGGAAGACTTGTCCGCCACTTTATAGAGTTCTTGGGCTATAACCTCATGAACTTCCACTTCTTCTCCAATCATGATGCTATGAATCATGATGGCCCGGTCTAGAGTAACTTCGGACCGGTTGCTAGTGGGAATGATTGAGCGTTGAATGAACTCCAACCATCCTCTAGCCACGGGTTTGAGGTCATGCCTTCTCAATTGAACCGGCTTGCCTCTTGAATCTCTCTTCCATTGTGCGCCCTCTTCGCATATGACTGTGAGGACTTGGTCCAACCTTTGATCAAAGTTGACCCTTCTAGTGTAAGGATGTTCATCTCCTTGCATCATGGGCAAATCGAATGCCAACCTTACACTTTCCGGACTAAAATCCAAGTAATTCCCCCGAACCATAGTGTTCATACCCTGACCGAGCTCCTCCAACTCGGCAAAATCCATGAAAGGTCCGACCTCGTCCCAAGGCCCACGCCTGAGGTCGGACCTCGGACAATAAAGCTAAGAAGGCCCATCAAAAGGAACGCAGCCCAAAACCTAAAGGCCGAAAAAGGCCTAGGAAAGGCGGTTCCACAAAGATAGAGGTAAAACTCCCAAAAGATAAGATAAGATAAGAATATCTTATCCAGGGAAGATCACGACCAACTACTATAAATACACTGGAGCACCCAGGTATGGCATTCATTCCACATTCTACACATATCTGCTTGGACCCATGCTAACTTAAGCATCGGAGTGTCATTGCAGGTACAACCACCAACCGCCAACACATCAAGCTCGGGTCCCTGACCCCCACCTCGGGCATCTCTAGACGACCGAGCTACACGTTTCAGGTAACCCCCGGAACATTGGCGCCGTTGCCGGGGACCTGGAAGTCATCCCTTTACCATGGCGGACGACCCTCTCAACAATGACCACGCTGCATCAGAACAAGAGGAGGAAGTTGACACCGGAGAACGACCGGACAGCCCTCTGTCACCACGCACTCCAGGAGGAAACAAACAGAATCGCCCAAAGACATCACTCCCAAACAAGGATCCACAAAATCCTGAAAAAGAAAAGAGCTCGGAAATTCTAGAAGCAGTCCGGGCACAACAAAACCGACTGAAACAACTCGAAGAGGACATAAAGAAGCAAAAAGAAACTGAACAAGATCTGAGAAGGGAGGCTCGCAAGCGCAGAGAATTAGAAGAAAAACTGCGAAAAATAGAGGCCAACCTGAAAGATCGGACAGAACGCGACACCACCCCCGAAGACAGCCATGATCCCTTCACGCAAGAGATCATGAAGGAGAAGGTACCGCGAAACTTCAAACCACCCGATATGGATCTCTACGACGGCACCACCGATCCAAGTCACCACCTCAGCAACTTCAGAAGCAGAATGTACCTAGTTGACGCCTCCGACGCGATTCGGTGCAAAGCCTTCCCCACCACTCTCACCAAGTCAGCCATGAAGTGGTTCGACAACCTGCCACCAAGATCAATCACCAGCTTCGAAGACCTAACCAAAAAATTCCTAACAAGGTTCTCCATTCAAAAGGACAAGGCAAAACATGCCCCCAGTCTACTCGGGATCAAACAAGGTAACCAAGAAACTCTCCGAGAATACATGGAGCGATTCAACAAAGCCTGCCTGGACATACAACACTTGCCCACTGAAGCGGCCATCATGGGACTAGCAAACGGCCTAAAAGAGGGACCGTTTAGCCAATCCCTATCCAAACGATACCCGACCTCCCTATACGAGGTACAGGAGTGGGCAGAAAAATATATCAACATGGAGGAAACCTCCCAGCTAAGAGACTCTTCTAGGAAGGAATCAACCTACCCACTCCGAGATCGAGATCGGGAACAGAAGAAGAAAGAAGAACCCAACTCGGACAAGCCACGGAAGTACCACAACTACACCCCCCTCCGAGTCTCCCTGGTAGACTCTACAGAGAAGTATGCCACACCGAAAAAATTCCACCGCCCCGACCTTTAAAACACAAGAGAGCGGGGAGAGATCGGTCCGAATACTGTGAATATCACAAGCTCTACGGTCATTCTACTAACGACTGCTACGACCTAAAAAACGTTATAGAAAAGCTAGCCAGAGAAGGAAAACTCGACAGATACATAGCAGAGAAAGGAGAAGAGACCAGGAAGAGGAGGCGGGGAGATAACGAAGATCGGGCCGAACAAACCCCACGAACCCCCGAAAGGCACGTTCACATGATAAATGGAGGGTTTGCAGGCGGAGGAACATCCCGATCCTCGCGAAAAAGACACCTCAAAGAAGTCTACCACGTCCGAGAAGACAGTCCCCTGCCCGAACTACCTACTATCTCGTTTACCCGAGAAGATGCTCAAGGGATAATACCCGGGCACGACGATCCAATGGTAATCACCATTATCCTAGCAAACGCCAACTTACATCGAACCCTGATTGACCAGGGAAGCTCAGCAGATATCCTGTTCAAAACGGCCTTCGACAAGCTCGGACTTGAAGAAAAAGAACTAAAGGCCTATCCCACCGACCTATTTGGGCTAGGGGATACCCCAATCCATCCCTTAGGATACGTCTCACTACACACTACCTTTGGAAGAGGCGAGCAATCTAAAACATTAAACATCGACTACATTATAGTCGACGTCACTTCAGCATACAATGCCCTCATTGGGCGACCAACCCTAAATAGACTGGCAGCTATAGTCTCGACCCCACACCTCTGTATGAAGTTCCCTACCGCAAAAGGAATCGCTACCCTAAAAGGCGACCAAAAACTAGCACGGCGATGTTACAACGAAAGCCTGAGCCTAAAAGGAAAAGAGATCAACACAATAGAACTCGGGCGAGTTCAAGCCCGAGAAGATCTTCGGCCGCAACCAGAGGGAGAAACCGAAAGAGTCCAGATCGGGAACACATCTGAAAAAGTAACAAACATAGGAGCAAACCTCGAAGCAGGCCTAAAAGAGGAACTCATAACCCTCTTAAAAGAAAATTCCGACCTCTTCGCCTGGAAAGCCTCCGACATGCCAGGCATAAGCCCCGACCTGATGTGCCATAAGCTATCAGTGTACCCGGGATCCCGACCTGTCCAACAAAGACGCAGGAAGCTCGGACCCGAACGCATGCAAGCAATAGAAGAACAAGTACAAGCACTACTAGATGCAGGGTTCATTAGGGAAGTAAAATACCCCCTATGGCTCGCAAACGTGGTCCTGGTGAAAAAGCCCAATGGAAAATGGAGGATGTGCGTCGATTACACGGATCTCAACAAAGCCTGCCCCAAAGACCCATATCCACTACCAAACATCGACGCCTTAGTAGACGCAGCCTCAGGCTATAGATATCTCTCCTTCATGGATGCATACTCGGGATACAATCAAATCCCGATGTACGGACCCGACCAAGAAAAACCTCGTTCATGACCCCGAGGGCAAACTACTGCTACGTAGTAATGCCCTTCGGGCTGAAAAACGCAGGGGCAACCTACCAGAGGCTAATGAACAAAGTGTTCTCAGAGCACATCGGACTACAACTGGAGGTGTACGTCGATGACATGCTGGTAAAAACACAAGAAGACAGAAACCTGCTGACCGACCTCACCAGTGTCTTCGGCACCCTCAGAAAACACAACATGAGACTTAACCCGACGAAGTGCACCTTCGCCGCAGAAGCCGGAAAATTCTTAGGCTTCATGCTGACTCAAAGGGGCATCGAAGCAAACCCGGACAAATGCCAAGCGATACTCAATATGAAGAGCCCGACGTGTGTCAAAGAAGTACAACAACTGAATGGAAGGCTGGCCGCCCTATCAAGATTCTTGGCAGGATCAGCGATAAAATCACTACCTCTATACTCACTCCTAAAGAAAGGGAAACCCTTCTCATGGACCCCGGAGTGCGAAAAAGCCTTTCAAGAATTCAAAGAATTCCTCAGGCAGCCACCAATCCTAACCCGACCTTTAAAAGGGGAAGAGCTCGTACTATACCTCTCGGTCGGACATCGAGCAGTCGCTTCAGCATTAACACGAGAAAATGACCAAGGACAACACCCCATATACTTTGTAAGCAAGGCACTACAAGGGGCCGAATTAAACTATCAGAAAATAGAAAAATTCGCCTACGCCCTAGTGTTCACAGCTCGGAGGCTCCGTCCCTACTTTCAAGCCCACACCATCAAAGTCCGGACAAACCAACCCTTGAGACACATCCTACAAAAAACAGACCTGGCGGGACGAATCCTACAATGGGCGGTGGAACTGTCCGAGTTCGACCTCCACTATGAAGCCCGGACTGCCATAAAATCTCAGTATCTAGCCGACTTCGTCGCAGAATACACTGAGACCCCTGGAACCCCACTCTCATGGAACCTGTATGTCGACGGATCCTCAAACAAAACAGGAAGTGGAGCAGGGGTTATACTCGAAAGCGACCAAGGAACGCGGATAGAACTATCCCTAAAATTCGAGTTCCAGGCTTCGAACAACCAAGCCGAATACGAGGCCCTACTAGCAGGCCTAAAACTAGCCGAAGAAGTCGGAGCCCAGAGAATCACGATCTTCAGCGACTCCCAGGTCGTCACGTCACAAGTAAATGGAAGCTACCAGGCCAAAGACCCAACTATGAAAAAATACCTGGACCAAACACAAGCACAACTACGCCACTTTTCAGAAATACAGATCCAGCACATACCTCGGGAACAAAATGCCCGGGCAGACGCCCTCTCAAAGCTCGCCAGCACCAAGCCCGGAGGCAACAACAGAAGTCTCCTCCAGGAGACCTTACAATCTCCCTCCGTGATAAGAGAGGAAGAAACGCTAAATATATCCAACCAACAGCAAGGATGGATGACCCCCATACTCAACTACCTGAAGTCGGGAACCCTCCCCACCGAAAGAAAGGAAGCTAAAAGACTCACGAAAGACGCCCAGAATTATACACTAATTCACGACGTATTATACAGAAGAGGATTCTCAATCCCCCTCCTTAGGTGCGTCCCGACCTCAGAAACAAAGAGCGTCCTCGAAGAAGTCCACGGAGGCATGTGTGGGAACCATCTCGGAGCTCGGGCATTATCCAAGAAAGTAGTCCGAGCCGGGTTCTACTGGCCGACCTTGCAAAGAGACGCAACGGAATTTGTGAAAATATGCCCCCCTGCCAAAAACACGCCAATTTTCACAAAGCACCACCCGAAGACCTTATCAGCATCACCGCACCATGGCCCTTCGCAAAATGGGGACTTGACCTACTCGGCCCGTTCCCCCAAGGACCGGGGCAAGTCAAATACCTCATAGTAGGGGTCGACTACTTCACAAAGTGGATCGAAGCTGAACCCTTAGCCACCATTACGGCTCAGAAAAGTCGCAAATTCCTATACAAAAACATTGTCACAAGGTTCGGAGTCCCCTACTCCATCACAACAGACAACGGAACACAGTTCACAGACACAAGTTTTCAGAACTTGGTGGCCGAACTAAAAATCAAACAACAATTCACCTCAGTCGAGCACCCGCAAGCCAATGGACAAGCAGAAGCTGCAAATAAAGTCATCTTGGCCGGGTTAAAACGGAGACTCCAAGAAGCCAAAGGGGCATGGGCCGAAGAGCTCCCCCAGGTGCTATGGGCATATCGGACAACTCCACACTCTACAACGGGAGAATCGCCATTCCGACTATCTTACGGGATGGAGGCAATGATTCCTATCGAAATAGAGGAAAGGTCACCCAGAGTCATCTTCTACAGCGAAGAAGATAACCCGCAGGCACAAAAGGAAGAACTCGACCTCCTCCCCGAGGTCCGAGAAAGAGCCCGAATCCGAGAAGAAGCCTTAAAACGGCGAACGGCCCTCAGATACAATCAGAGAGTAATAAAGTGAAGCTTCTCCATTCACGACCTGATTCTAATCCGAAATGACATCGGAACACAAAAGTCGGGAGAAGGAAAGCTAGCTGCAAATTGGAAAGGACCCTACAAGGTAACGGAAGTCTTAGGGACAGGCTATTACAAAGTATCCGACCTAGAAGGCAATGAGCTGCCCAGGGCCTGGCACGCCTGTAATCTAAGACGGTACTACAGCTAGAAAAACTTAACCCGAGGTGTACTCTTTTTCCCTACAAGGGTTTTTTAATGAGACACCCGGTTAAGTAAGACACCCAACCTAGTCAAGGGTAAAACACTCTATAAATATTCTTTCTTTTTTAATACTAATCAAATTTCTCTATTTTCTTTTCTTCTTCCTCATGATGAAACAAATCAAAGTACCCCGCCAAGGCGCATTAATTTATGCTCGGCAAAACGCAAAAAATCATTTGCCAAAAAGACCGCACAAGGTCGGCAAAGATAAAGCGACGAGGTTCAAATTAATGTGAGAAGTTATAAAGTAACTCTGAAAAGGTTCAAAAAGCCAAATAAAAAGAGATTACAAAAATAACTTAAAAGGCCGACCAACGACAAGGTCGGACCCAACAAAGGGAAGTACTCGAACACCCGAGGTCCGAGGAAAAACCCGGATCCAAGAAAGAAGCCTTAAAGCGGCAAAAGCCAAGATTTCGAAAACGCTTACTAAAAGTTGCTATACAAGAACAACTAAAAAGTACAAGCGAAAAAACGAAATCAAAGGAAGAGGCAAAGCCAAGATTTCGAAAACGCTTACTAAAAGTTGCTATACAAGAACAACTAAAAAGTACAAGCGAAAAAACGAAATCAAAGGAAGAGGCAAAGCCAAGATTTCGAAAACGCTTGCTAAAAAGTTGCTATACAAAAACAACTAAAAAGTACAAGCGAAAAAACGAAATCAAAGGAAGAGGCAAAGCAAAGTTTCAAAGCGCTAGCTAAAAAAGTTGTTATCCAAAAACAACTAAAAAAGCATAAAAGCGGAACAAAAAGTCAAAACGCGAATAAAACACCATAAAGCTAAAAAGTTACTACAAGTAGCTAAAAGCAAAAAGGTGTCCAAAGCGTTCACAGAAACCATCCAAAAGCAAAAGAGCCCACAGGCCGGGCAAAAAACCAAAAATAAAAGATTACAGAGGATCAAGGTCCTTTCCGGACTCCGCATCAACAGAAGGCTGCGGAGGAAACATAGAAATCGGGACTGCATCAACGGCACCGTCATCCCGGCTTGAAACCTCCACACCAGATCCATCCCCGGCCAAAGGTGAAGTCGGGTCCGCAACCGGAACCTTAAGGTCGGACACCGGAACCTTGGGATCGGACACCGGAACCTCATCCTCATTGGGAGCAGGAACAATCTTTCCCTCCACAACAACGTTATCCGTACTAAATAAGCTCAGATCCAGGTCAGGAGCAAGAACCCGGACCTGAGCCTTCAAATTCTCGAACATAGCATCCATACCCTTAGCCACATGGCCTTCCAGCTCGTAAAAATCATCCTGAGCAGATTGCAACTTCTCCCTTGTCTCCACAAGCTTGGCATATATCCGAGTATAATTCTCCGTCGCCGCCTTCGCCATCTCCTCGGACGCTTTCGCTGCCGCCACAGCCGCGGTAGCTTTAGCTTTCTCCTTCTCCAAAGAGGCCTCCAGCTCCGTAATCCTAGCAGCCTTCAGCTCACTAATCTTCTCGAACTCGGACTGAGCCTTCTCAAGTCGGGAGCTGGTCGCGCCAATGGGGGATTTCTTGAACTCCCGGGCAATAGCAGCATGAAGACTGGCCATCCGAACACAACTCCGCGCCATATACTGAAAATGATGCTCCACAGACACGTCATCAGTAGAGATAAAAGTCTGAGGGAGAATATGCTGTTCAATCCAACCGAGAGCATCGAAATCCTTATCATTAAAACCCGCAAGCTCTTGAGAGGTCTTCTGCTTCTTGGGGGGAGGACCCGAGAACGGGGGAGGAGAAGAGGTAGCAGGCCCGGAGGTCGGAGGATCTTGACTTATAGCTCGGAACTGGGGAGTCGGAATAGTCTTCGACCGAGTCTGAACACCCACAGTAGTCTTCTGCGGAGAAGATCGGGCAGAAGCCGCCCCAGCCTCGATATTTCGAGCAGCCACAGATTTCTTTGTCCGACGAAGAAACTTCATGGAATCCGCCTGAGAAGACATCTCTGCAGAAATAAAAAGAAAAGGATTACCACAACAGAAATTCCACCAAAACAAGCAAAACCAAAATACTAAGAAAAGATGAATCTCGAAGAGGTCGGGAACTACCTAACTCGGAACGGAGAAGGCTTGGATCTCCCAACATTTTCTTCGTGTCCAAGTGAGGTGCCCGACCCCATAAACTGCTCACCACACCCACAAAAGCCTGCTCCACCTCATCTAGACTCTCAAAAGTATACTTAGCAGACACTACATTCTCCTGCCAACAAAGAGGAAAGAAGGCTCCCCACTCTCATCTAGAAAGAAAGGTCGGACGTCTCCAGTAGCCCGAACCTTGAAATAAAAATTCTTAAAATCATGAAAGGACTCATCATACAGGGTACAAAACTTCCTTCCCTGGTTAGCCCTAAAAGAAACCCAAGATACCTTCCCTCCACCCGACCCCGGCTTCGTCAACACAAACAAATAGGAAAATAAAGCAAGTGAGGGAGAGACGCCCAAAAACTGACACAAAAGTTGAAACAGCTTTAAAAACGCCCAAGAATTCGGATGGAGCTGCGTAGGGGCAAGGTTACAAGACCACAACACCTCGGACTCCAGATCGGTAAAGGGAAGTCGGACATTCAGCTTAGAGAAAAAACAATCATAAGCATAAAAGAAGAGCTTCTCGGAACTATCTAAAGGCGGGAAGCACACTCTCTCCTCGGATTCCGGGGCTACTAGTTCATAATCCCTCTCAGACTCTCTATTCTCACATATGCTACAGTGCCTACGGAACCTAGCCAAATATTCAGAATCTACCACAGAAGGGACTTTTAGGGGAAGAGGGTCTACCCAACCAAGACCACTTGGAATCTTGGTCGACATCGCTTGAAGAACCTTTCGAGACATGAAACTCTTACCTACAAAGAAGAAGTACAACAGCAAGCAAAAATCACATAAAGCAGACAGCGAAAACCCGTTCAGCCAAGCAAGAAACAAAAACCCAACAAAAGAAAATACGGCAACCCGGAACAAAGTACCAGAAAAACAAAAAGAGCCCCCCCATATACAAACAAAGCAATGGCGGCGCCTCTTTTTGGGGCAACCCAGGCATAAAGAAAGAAGAAACAGACAAAGAGCCACACAAAAGAACAGAAAGCATATGTAAGCATATGTACACAAAGAAAAGAGACGGGAACAAACCTGGAAGAAAGAAAGAAGACGACGAGCTCCGAAGCAAGGAGAACGAAACGGCGGCACAGAGGAAACCCCGGAAAGACGCACGAAAAGATTCGGGGAAGAAGAACAAAGAGAAAGAAGAAGCGGTGCTCGAAAAAGAGATGGCGAAAACTTAGAAAAACAGGAAGGAACAGAATAAACGAAGAAAAAGGAAGGGAGCAAATAAATAATGCCTTCACAGAGCCCGAACGGAAATCGAGGAGAAACGGTAAAATGCAATAAATGCAGGAACGGCCATTTTTTGAAATTTGAAAAACAACTATGCCCGAGCTCGACCTCCCAAAAAGGACGAACTCGGGCAGGGGCACTGTTCATACCCTGACCGAGCTCCTCCAACTCGGCAAAATCCATGAAAGGTCCGACCTCGTCCCAAGGCCCACGCCTGAGGTCGGACCTCGGACAATAAAGCTAAGAAGGCCCATCAAAAGGAACGCAGCCCAAAACCTAAAAGCCGAAAAAGGCCTAGGAAAGGCGGTTCCACAAAGATAGAGGTAAAACTCCCAAAAGATAAGATAAGATAAGAATATCTTATCCAGGGAAGATCACGACCAACTACTATAAATACACTGGAGCACCCAGGTATGGCATTCATTCCACATTCTACACATATCTGCTTGGACCCATGCTAACTTAAGCATCGGAGTGTCATTGCAGGTACAACCACCAACCGCCAACACATCAAGCTCGGGTCCCTGACCCCCACCTCGGGCATCTCCAGACGACCGAGCTACACGTTTCAGGTAACCCCCGGAACACATAGTAAGATAATTCTTTGGATCCGGGTTCATACTTTGATCATAGTTCTTGGTGATCCATGCATTGGCATAGAACTCTTGAACCATCAAGATTCCGACTTGTTGAATGGGGTTGGTAAGCACTTCCCAACCTCTTCTTCGGATCTCATGGCGGATCTCCGGATATTCACCCTTTTTGAGTGAAAAGGGGACCTCGGGGATCACCTTCTTCAAGGCCACAACTTCATAGAGGTGGTCTTGATGCACCCTTGAGATGAATCTATCCATCTCCCATGACTCGGAGGTGGAAGCTTTTGCCTTCCCTTTCCTCTTTCTAGAGGTTTCTCCGGCCTTGGATGCCATAAATGGTTATGGAAAACGAAAAAGCAACGCTTTTACCACACCAAACTTAAAATGTTTGCTCGTCCTCGAGTAAAAGAAGAAAGAAGAGAGTAGAAGAAGAAGAAATGAGGGAGAAAGGGATGGCTATGTATTCGGCCAAAGAAGGGGAGAAGTGGTGTTTAGGTTGTGTGAAAATGAAGGATTGAAGAAGGGTATTTATAGGAGAGAGGGGAGATGAAGAAGGGTATTTTTTAGGTGGGGTTTTATGAAGGATGGATGTGAGTGGTGAAGAAAAGATGGGATTTGATAGGTGAAGGGTTTTTGGGGAAGAGGTATTGAGGTGATTGGTGAATGGGGGAAGAAGAGAGAGGGTGGTGGTGGGGTAGGTGGGGGTCCTGTGGGGTCCACAGATCCTGTGGTGTCAAGGAAAAGTCATCCCTGCACCAAATGTTGCTCAAAATCACGTTTTGAGCCATTTCTAGCGTTAAACGCCGGGCTGATGCCCATTCCTGGCGTTTAACGCCAGGTTCTTGCCCTTTTCTGGCATTTAACGCCAGTCTGGTGCCCCTTTCTGGCGTTAAACGCCCAGAATGGTGCCAGACTGGGCGTTAAACGCCCAACTGCTAGCCTCACTGGCGTTTAAACGCCAGCAGCATCTTCCTCCAGGGTGTGTTGTTTTTCTTCCTGTTTTTCATTTTGTTTTTGCTTTTTTCATTGATTTTGTGACTTCTTATGATCATCAACCTACAAAAAAGATAAAATAACAAAAGGAAATAGTTAATTATAAAACATTGGGTTGCCTCCCAACAAGCGCTTCTTTAATGTCATTAGCTTGACAGAGGACTCTTATGGAGCCTCACAGATACTCAGAGTAATGTTGGAACCTCCCAACACCAAACTTAGAGTTTGAATGTGGGGGTTCAACACCAAACTTAGAGTTTGGTTGTGGCCTCCCAACACCAAACTTAGAGTTTGACTGTGGGGGCTCTGTTTGTCTCTGATTTGAGAGAAGCTCTTCATGCTTCCTCTCCATGGTGACAGAGGGATATCCTTGAGCCTCAAACACAAAGGATTTTTCATTCACTTGAATGATTAGTTCACCTCTATCAACATCAATCACAGCCTTTGCTGTGGCTAGGAAGGGTCTGCCAAGGATGATGGATTCATCCATGCACTTCCCAGTCTCTAGGACTATGAAACCAGTAGGGATGTAGTGGTCTTCAATCTTAACCAAAACATTCTCTACAAGTCCATAAGCTTGTTTTCTTGAGTTGTCTGCCATCTCTAGTGAGATTCTTGCAGCTTGTACCTCAAAGATCCCTAGCTTCTCCATTACAGAGAGAGGCATGAGGTTTACACTTGACCCCAAGTCACACAGAGCCTTCTTGAAGGTCATGGTGCCTATGGTACAAGGTAGTGAAAACTTCCCAGGGTCTTGTCTCTTTTGAGGTAATTTCTGCCTAGACAAGTCATCCAGTTCTTTGGTGAGCAAAGGGGGTTCATCCTCCCAAGTCTCATTTCCAAATAACTTGTCATTTAGCTTCATGATTGCTCCAAGGTATTTAGCAACTTGCTCTTCAGTGACATACTCATCCTCTTCAGAGGAAGAATACTCATCAGAGCTCATGAAAGGCAGAAGTAAGTCCAATGGAATCTCTATGGTCTCATTTTGAGCCTCAGATTCCCATGGTTCCTCATTGGGGAACTCAGAGGAGGTTGGTGCACGCCCATTGAGGTCTTCCTCAGTGGCGTTCACTTCTTCTCCCTCCTCTCCAAATTTGGCCATGTTGATGGCCTTGCACTCTCCTTTTGGATTTTCTTCTGTATTGCTTGGGAGAGTACTAGGAGGGAGTTCAGTAACTTTCTTGCTCAGCTGTCCCACTTGTCCTTCCAAATTTCTGATGGAGGACCTTGTTTCATTCATGAAACTTTGAGTGGTTTTGATTAGATCAGAGACCATTGTTGCTAAGTCAGAGGTATTCTGCTTAGAACTCTCTGTCTGTTGCTGAGAAGATGATGGAAAAGGCTTGCCATTGCTAAACCTGTTTCTTCCACCATTATTGTTGTTGAAACCTTGTTGAGGTCTCTGTTGATCCTTCCATGAGAAATTTGGATGATTTCTCCATGAAGAATTATAGGTGTTTCCATAGGGTTCTCCTAGGTAATTCACCTCTTCCATTGAAGGGTTCTCAGGATCATAAGCTTCTTCCTCAGATGAAGCATCCTTAGTACTGCCAGGTGCATTTTGCATTCCAGACAGACTTTGAGAAATCAAATTGACTCGTTGAGTCAATATCTTATTCTGAGCCAGTATGGTATTCAGAGTATCAATCTTAAGAACTCCTTTCTTCTGACTTGTCCCATTGTTCACAGGATTCCTTTCAGAAGTGTACATGAATTGGTTATTTGTAACCATCTCAATTAGTTCCTGAGCCTCTGTAGGCGTCTTCTTCAGATGAAGAGATCCTCCAGCAGAGCTATCCAAAAACATCTTGGATAGTTCAGAGAGACCATCATAGAAAATACCTATGATGCTCCATTCAGAAAGCATGTCTGAGGGACATTTTCTGATTAATTGTTTGTATCTTTCCCAAGCTTCATAGAGGGATTCTCCATCCTTCTGTCTGAAGGTTTGGACTTCCACTCTAAGCTTACTCCATTTTTGAGGTGGAAAGAACTTTGCCAAGAAGGCATTGACTAGCTTTTCCCAAGAGTCCAGGCTATCTTTAGGTTGTGAGTCCAACCATATTCTAGCTCTGTCTCTTACAGCAAAAGGGAATAGCATCAGTCTATAGACCTCAGGGTCTACCCCATTAGTCTTGACTGTGTCACAGATTTGCAAGAACTCAGCTAAAAACTGATGAGGATCTTCCATTGGAAGTCCATGGAATTTGCAATTCTGTTGCATTAGATAAACTAATTGAGGCTTAAGCTCAAAGTTGTTTGCTCCAATGGCAGGGATAGAGATGCTTCTCCCATAGAAGTCGGGAGTAGGTGCAGTGAAGTCACCCAGCACCTTCCTTGTATTGTGGGTATTGTTGTTGTTTTCGGCTGCCATATGTTCTTCTTCTTTGAAGAATTCGGTCAGGTCCTCAACAGAGAGTTGTGCTTTAGCTTCTCTTAGCTTTCGCTTCAAGGTTCTCTCAGGTTCAGGGTCAGCTTCAACAAGAATGCCTTTATCTCTGCTCCTGCTCATATGGAAGAGAAGAGAAAAAGAAAATGTGGAATCTTCTATGTCACAGTGTAGAGATTCCTTGAGGTGTCAAAGGAAACGAAAAATAGAAGAAGGAAGTAGAAGAATTCGAACTTGATTAGATAGAGTTCGAATTGTGCATTAAGAAGGAGTAGTGCTCCATAAATAGAAGGATGTGGGAAGGAGGGAAGAGAATTTTCGAAAATCAAGTGAAATATTTTGAAAACATTTTTGAAAAACTTTAATTGATTTTCGAAAATCAAGAGTGGGAAAGAAATCAAGTAATTTTTGAAAAAGATTTTGAAATTAGAGGTTAAAAAGATTTGATTGAAAACTGATTTTGAAAAAGATGTAATTAAAGAGATATGATTGATTTTAAAAAAAAATGTGATTGAGAAGATATGATTTGAAAACAATTTTAAAAAGATATAATTTGAAAATTAGTAACTTGGCTATCAAGAAAAGATATGATTCAAACATTAAACCTTTCTCAACAGAAAAGGCAACATACTTGAAATGTTGAATCAAATCATTAATTGATAGTTAGTATCTTCAAAAATGGAAAGAAATTGATTTTGAAAAAGATTTGATTGAAAAAATTGATTTGAAAAAGATTTGATTTTGAAAAACTTTGAAAACTTGAAAAAAATTGATTTGAAAAACAAAATCTTCCCCCTTTGCCATCCTGGCGTTAAACGCCCAGAATGGTGCACATTCTGGCATTTAACGCCCAAAATGCACCCTTTTTGGGCGTTAAACGCCCAACCAGGTACCCTGGCTGGCGTTTAAACGCCAGTCTGTCCTTCTTCACTGGGCGTTTTGAACGCCCAGCTTTTTCTGTATAATTCCTCTGCAGCATGTTCTGAATCTTCAATTCTTTGTATTATTGACTTGAAAATACACAAATTAGAAAATATTTTTGGATTTTTAATAATCAAAATGCAATCAAGAATGAAATAACAATGCATGCAAGACACCAAACTTAGCAGTTTGTATACTACTGACACTATATGAGACACATAAACACTCAAGCTAAAAGAATTCAAAGATCAGAGTAAGAAATCATCAAGAATTACTTGAAGATCCTTAAGACACATGAATGAATGTATGCAATTGACACCAAACTTAAGATGAGACTCTAGACTCAAACAAGAAACATCAAACATTTTTGGTTTTTATGATTTTGTAAAATTTTTTTGTGATTTTCGAAAATTAAGTGGAAAAAGATATCAAAATTCTTAATGAGAATTCCAGGAATCAGTGCAATGCTAGTCTAAGACTCCGGTCCAGGAATTAGACATGGCTTCACAGCCAGCCAAGCTTTCAAAGAAAGCTTCGGTCCAAAACACTAGACATGGCCAAAGGCCAGCCAAGCCTTAGCAGATCACTGCTCCAAAAGCATGATTGATAAAAATCAACAAGCTCTTGTGATGATAAGTTGAAACCTCGGTCCAATGAGATTAGACATGGCTTCTCAGCCAGCCAGATTTCAACAAATCATCATGAAACTCTAGAATTCATCTTCAAGAATTTCGAAAAAAATACCTAATCTAAGCAACAAGATGTACCGTCAGTTGTCCAAACTGAACAATCCTCGGCATTGTTACCAAAAGCTTGCTCAAAACTTGAACAATCCCCGGCAACGGCGCCAAAAACTTGGTGCGCGAAATTGTGAACAATACTTTTCACAATTCTCATAATCCCCGGTCATGAACTCCAAAAACTTGGTGGTTCAATTCCATGGCATTACACAACTTCGCACAACTAACCAGCAAGTGCACTGGGTCGTCCAAGTAATACCTTACGTGAGTAAGGGTCGATCCCACGGAGATTGTTGCTATGAAGCAAGCTATGGTCATCTTGTAAATCTTAGTCAGGCAGACTCAAATTGATATGATGATGAACGAAAATAACATAAAGATTAAGATAGAGATACTTATGTATATCATTGGTGAGAGCTTCAGACAAGCGAATGAAGATGCCTTCCCTTCCGTCTCTCTGCTTTCCTACTGTCTTCATCCAATCCTTCTTACTCCTTTCCATGGCAAGCTTATGCAAGGGTTTCACCGTTGTCAGTGGCTACCTCCCATCCTCTCATTGGAAATGTTCAACGCACCCTGTCACGGCACGGCTATCCATCTGTCGGTTCTCAATCAGGCCGGAATAGAATCCAGTGATTCTTTTGCGTCTGTCACTAACGCCCCGCCCTTAGGAGTTTGAAGCACGTCACAGTCATTCAATCATTGAATCCTACTCAGAATACCACAGACAAGGTTAGACCTTCCGGATTCTCTTGAATGCCGCCATCTATTCTCGCCTATACCACGAAGACTCTGATCTCACGGAATGGTTGGCTCGTTTGTCAGGCGAGCACTCGGTTGTCAGGCGATCAACCATGCATCGTGTTATCAGGAATCCAAGAGATATTCACTAGAGCCTCGTATGCTTGTAGAACAAGAATGGTTGTCAGTCACCTTGTTCATGAGTGAGAATGATGATGAGTGTCACGGATCATCACATTCATCAAGTTGAAGAACAAGTGATATCTTGGATAAAGAACAAGCGGAATTGAATAGAAGAACAATAGTAATTGCATTAATACTCGAGGTACAGCAGAGCTCCACACCTTAATCTATGGTGTGTAGAAACTCCACCGTTGAAAATACATAAGAACAAGGTCTAGGCATGGCCGAATGGCCAGCCTCCCAAAGAGGGTTCAATCATAAAAACATGATCAAAAGATTTTTAATACAATAGTAAAAGGTCATACTTATAGAAAACTAGTAGCCTAGGGTGTACAGAGATGAGTAAATGACATAAAAATCCACTTCCGGGCCCACTTGGTGTGTGCTTGGGCTGAGCAATGAAGCAATTTTCGTATAGAGACTCTTCTTGGAGTTAAACGCCAGCTTTTATGCCAGTTTGGGCGTTTAACTCCCATTTAGGTGCCAGTTCCGGCGTTTAACGCTGGAATTTCTTGAGGTGACTTTGAACGCCGGTTTGGGCCATCAAATCTTGGGCAAAGTATGGACTATCATATATTGCTGAAAAGCCCAGGATGTCTACTTTCCAACGCCATTGAGAGCGCGCCAATTGGGCGTCTATAGCTCCAGAAAATCCACTTCGAGTGCAGGGAGGTCAGAATCCAATAGCATCTGCAGTCCTTTTGAGTCTCTGGATCAGATTTTTGCTCAGATCCCTCAATTTCAGCCAGAAAATACCTGAAATCACAGAAAAACACACAAACTCATAGTAAAGTCCAGAAAAGTGATTTTTAACTAAAAACTCAACTAAAACTACCAAAAACATACTAAAAACAATGCCAAAAAGCGTACAAATTATCCGCTCATCACTCACGCCCCTGCTTCTCTTGTTCCTTCAGTAATTTGCAGAGCATGCAGTTTTGATTCTGCTGTTCTTCCTTAATTTGTTCCATAGCTTCTTGCAGTTTGGCAACAGATGCTTCTAGGTGGGCCCAGTAGTCAAATTCAGGAAGTTCAGGGAGGAATTCCTGTGCCCTTCTTTTGATAGAGTTATTGATGCGTGAAATTGTGAACAATACTTTTCACAACTCTCATAATCCCTGGTCATGAACTCCAAAAACTTGGTGGTTCAATTCCATGGCATTACACAACTTTGCACAACTAACCAGCAAGTGCACTGGGTCGTCCAAGTAATACCTTACGTGAGTAAGGGTCGATCCCACGGAGATTGTTAGCATTGAAGCAAGCTATGGTCATCTTGTAAATCTTAGTCAGGCAAACTCAAATGTATATGATGATGAACGAAAATAACATAAAAGATAAAGATAGTGATACTTATGTATATCATTGGTGTAAGAGCTTCAGACAAGCGTATGAAGATGCCTTCCCTTCCGTCTCTCTGCTTTCTACTGCCTTCATCCAATCCTTTCTTACTCCTTTCCATGGCAAGCTCGTGTAGGGTTTCACTGTTGTCAGCAGCTACCTCCCATCCGCGCAGTGAAAGCTAATGCACACACTCTGTCACAGTGCTGCCAATCACCGGTTTGGTTCCCTCCCCTACCGGAATAGAATCACTCTTTTGCGTCTGTCACTAACGCCCAGTAGGTTACAGGTTTGAAGCACGTCACAGTCATTCAATCATTGAATCCTACTCAGAATACCACAGACAAGGTTAGACCTTCCGGATTCTCTTGAATGCTGCCATCAGGTCCTGCCTATACCACGAAGACTCTGATCTCACGGAATGGTTGGCTCGTTTGTCAGGCGAGCACTCGGTTGTCAGGCGATCAACCATGCATCGTGCAATCGGGAATCCAAGAGATATTCACTAAGCCTCAGATGCTTGTAGAACAAGAATGGTTGTCAGTCACCTTGTTCATGGGTGAGAATGGTGATGGGCGTCAATCATCACCTTCATCATGTTGAAGAACAAGTGATATCTTGGATAAAGAACAAGCGGAATTGAATGGAAGAACAATAGTAATTGCATTAATACTCGAGGTACAGCAGAGCTCCACACCTTAATCTATGGTGTGTAGAAACTCCACCGTTGAAAATACATAAGAACAGGGTATAGGCATGGCCGAATGGCCAGCCTCCCAAAGGTCTAAGATAGCATAAAACAAAGATAGCTACCAAAAGTCCTAGCTTTCAGCTCTCTAATACACTAGTAAAAGGTCCTACTTATAGAAAACTAGTACATAGATGAGTAAATGACATAAAAATCCACTTCCGGGCCCACTTGGTGTGTGTTTGGGCTGAGCAATGAAGAAATTTCGTGTAGAGACTCTCCTTGGAGTTAAATGCCAGCTTTAGTGCCAGTCTGGGCGTTTAACTCCCAATTAGGTGCCAGTTCCGGCGTTTAACGCTGGAATTTCTTGAGGTGACTTTGAACGCCGGTTTGGGCCATCAAATCTTGGGCAAAGTATGGACTATTATATATTGCTGGAAAGCCCAGGATGTCTACTTTCCAACGCCGTTAAGAGCGCGCCAATTGGGCTTCTGTAGCTCCAAAAAATCCACTTCGAGTGCAGGGAGGTCAGAATCCAACAGCATCTGCAGTCCTTTTGAGTCTCTGGATCAGATTTTTGCTCAGGTCCCTCAATTTCAGCCAGAAAATACCTGAAATCAGAGAAAAACACACAAACTCATAGTAAAGTCCAGAAAAGTGAATTTTAACTAAAAACTAATAAAAATATACTAAAAACTAACTAGATCATACTAAAAACATACTAAAAACAATGCCAAAAAGTGTACAAATTATCCGCTCATCACAACACCAAACTTAAATTGTTGCTTGTCCCCAAGCAACTGAAAATCAAATAAGATAAAAAGAAGAGAATATGCAATGAACTCCAAAAACATCTATGAAGATCAGTATTAATTAGATGAGCGGGGCTTTTAGCTTTTTGTCTTTGAATAGTTTTGGCATCTCACTCTATCCCTTGTAATTCAGAATGATTGGCTTCTTTAGGAACTCAGAATCCAGATAGTGTTATTGATTCTCCTAGTTAAGTATGATGATTCTTGAACACAGCTATTTATTGAGTCTTGGCTGTGGCCCAAAGCACTCTGTCTTCCAGTATTACCACCGGATACATACATGCCACAGACACATAATTGGGTGAACCTTTTCAGATTGTGACTCAGCTTTGCTAAAGTCCCCAATTAGAGGTGTCCAGGGTTCTTAAGCACACTCTTATTTGCCTTGGATCACAACTCTTATTCTTTCTTTTTTTTCTTTCTTTTTTTTTCGGTTTTTTTTTTCGTTTGCTTCCTTCTCTCTTTTTTTTTTTTTTTTTGCTTTTTTTGCTTTTTCTTGCTTCAAGAATCATTTCTAATGATTTTTCAGATCCTCAGTAACATGTCTCCTTTTTCATCATTCTTTCAAGAGCCAACATTCATGAACCACAAATTCAAAAGACATATGCACTGTTCAAGCATATATTCAGAGAACAAAAGTGTTGCCACCACATCAAAATAATTAAACTATTATAAAATTCAGAATTCATGCAATTCTTTCCTTTTCAATTAAGCACGTTTTTATTCAAGAAAGGTGATGGATTCATAGGACATTCATAACTTTAAGGCATAGACACTAAGACACTAATGATCACAAGACACAAACATGGATAACCATAAGCATAAAAATCGAAAAACAGAAGAATAAAGAACAAGGAAATCAAGGAACGGGTCCACCTTAGTGATGGCGGCTCTTTCTTGCTCTTGAAGATCCTATGGAGTGCTTGAGCTCCTCAATGTCTCTTCCTTGTCTTTGTTGCTCCTCCCTCATGATTCTTTGGTCTTCTCTAATTTCATGGAGGAGAATGGAGTGTTCTTGATGCTCCACCCTTAGTTGTCCCATGTTGGAACTCAACTCTCCTAGGGAGGTGTTTAATTGCTCCCAATAGTTTTGTGGAGGAAAGTGCATCCCTTGAGGCATCTCAGGGATCTCTTGATGAGAGGGGTCTCTTGTGTGCTCCATCCTTTTCTTGGTGATGGGCTTGTCCTCATCAATGGGGGTATCTCCCTCTATGTCAACTCCAACTGAATAACAGAGGTGACGGATGAGATGAGGAAAGGCTAACCTTGCCAAGGTGGAGGTCTTGTCCGCCACCTTATAGAGTTCTTGGGCTATAACCTCATGAACTTCTACTTCTTCTCCAATCATGATGCTATGAATCATGATGGCCCGGTCTATGGTAACTTCGGACCGGTTGCTAGTGGGAATGATTGAGCGTTGTATGAACTCTAACCATCCTCTAGCCACGGGCTTAAGGTCATGCCTTCTCAATTGAACCGGCTTTCCTCTTGAATCTTGCTTCCATTGTGCGCCCTCTTCACATATAGTTGTGAGGACTTGGTCCAACCTTTGATCAAAGTTGACCCTTCTAGTGTAAGGATGCTCATCTCCTTGCATCATAGGCAAGTTGAACGCCACCCTCACACTCTCCGGACTAAAATCCAAGTATTTCCCCCGAACCATAGTGAGATAATTCTTTGGATTCGGGTTCACACTTTGGTCATGGTTCTTGGTGATCCATGCATTGGCATAGAACTCTTGAACCATCAAGATTCCGACTTGTTGAATGGGGTTGGTAAGTACTTCCCAACCTCTTCTTCGGATCTCATGGCGGATCTCCGGATATTCACCCTTTTTTAGTGAAAAGGGGACCTCGGGAATCACCTTCTTCAAGGCCACAACTTCATAGAAGTGGTCTTGATGCACCCTTGAGAGGAATCTATCCATCTCCCATGACTCGGAGGTGGAAGATTTTGCCTTCCCTTTCCTCTTTTTAGAGGTTTCTCCGGCCTTGGATGCCATAAATGGTTATGAAAAAGCAACGCTTTTACCACACCAAACTTAAAATGTTTGCTCGTCCTCGAGCAAAAGAAGAAAGAAGAGAGTAGAAGAAGAAGAAATGAGGAGGAGGGGGAAGGTGGTGTGTTCGGCCAAGAAGGGTAAGAAAGGGTGTTTAGGTTGTGTGATAATGAAGGGTTGAAGAAGGGTATATATAGGAGAGAGGGGGGTAATGGTTCGGCCATTTGGGGTGGGTTTTGGGAGGGAAAGTGGTTTGAATTTGAAGGGTGAGGTTGGTGGGGATTTATGAAGGATGGATGTGAGTGGTGAAGAGAAGGATGGGATTTGATAGGTGAAGGGTTTTTGGGGAAGAGGTATTGAGGTGATTGGTGAATGGGGGAAGAAGAGAGAGAGTGATGGTGGGGTCCTGTGGGGTCCACAGATCCTGTGGTGTCAAGGAAAAGTCATTCCTGCACCAAATGTTGCTCAAAATCACGTTTTGAGCTATTTCTGGCGTTAAACGCCGGGCTGGTGCCCATTCCTGGCGTTTAACGCCAGGTTGTTGCCCTTTACTGGCGTTTAACGCCAGTCTGGTGCCCCTTTCTGGCGTTAAACGCCCAGAATGGTGCCAGACTGGGCGTTAAACGCCCAACTGCTAGGCTTACTGGCGTTTAAACGCCAGCAGCTTCTTCCTCCAGGGTGTGCTGTTTTTCTTCCTGTTTTTCATTCTGTTTTTGCTTTTTTCATTGTTTTTGTGACTTCTTATGATCATCAACCTACAAAAAAGATAAAATAACAAAAGAAAATAGTTAACTATAAAACATTGGGTTGCCTCCCAACAAGCGCTTCTTTAATGTCATTAGCTTGACAGAGGACTCTCATGGAGCCTCAGAAATACTCAGAACCGTGTTGGAACCTCCCAACACCAAACTTAGAGTTTGAATGCGGGGGTTCAACACCAAACTTAGAGTTTGGTTGTGGCCTCCCAACACCAAACTTAGAGTTTGACTGTGGGGGCTCTGCTTGGCTCTGTTTTGAGAGAAGCTCTTCATGCTTCCTTTCCATGATGATAGAGGGATGTCCTTGGGCCTTAAACACCAAGGATTCTTCATTCACTTGAATGATCAACTCTCCTCTATCAACATCAATCACAGCCTTTACTGTGGCTAGGAAGGGTCTGCCAAGGATGATGGATTCATCCATGCATTTCCCAGTCTCTAGGACTATGAAGTCAGTAGGGATGTAATGGTCCTCAATCTTCACCAAAACATTCTCTACAAGTCCATGAGCTTGTTTTCTTGAATTGTCTGCCATCTCTAATGAGATTCTTGCAGCTTGCACCTCAAGGATCCCTAATTTCTCCATTACAGAGAGGGGCATGAGGTTTACACTTGACCCTAAGTCACACAAGGCCTTCTTGAAGGTCATGGTGCCTATGGTACAAGGTATAGAAAACTTCCCAGGATCCTGCCTCTTTTGAGGCAGTTTCTGCCTAGACAAGTCATCCAGTTTTTTGGTGAGCAAGGGAGGTTCATCCTCCCAAGTCTCATTTCCAAATAACTTGTCATTCAGTTTCATGATTGCTCCAAGGTATTTAGCAACTTGCTCTTCAGTGACATACTCATCCTCTTCAGAGGAAGAATACTCATCAGAGCTCATGAATGGCAGAAGTAAGTCCAATGGAATCTCTATGGTCTCATTCTGAGCCTCAGATTCCCATTGTTCCTCATTGGGGAACTCAGAGGAGATTGGTACACGCCCACTGAGGTCTTCCTCAGTGGCGTCCTCCTCTTCTCTTTCCTCTCCATATTCGGCCATGTCTATGGCTTTGCACTCTCCTTTTGGATTTTCTTCTGTATTACTTGGGAGAGTGCTAAGAGGGAGTTCAGTAACTTTCTTGCTCAGCTGACCCACTTGTCCTTCCAAATTTCTGATGGAGGACCTTGTTTCATTCATGAAACTTTGAGTGGTCTTTATTAGATCAGAGACCATTGTTGCTAAGTCAGAAGTATTCTGCTTAGAACTCTCTGTCTGTTGCTGAGAGGATGATGGAAAAGGCTTGCCATTGCTAAACCTGTTTCTTCCACCATTATTGTTATTGAAACCTTGTTGAGGTCTCTCTTGATTCTTCCATGAGAAATTGGGGTGATTTCTCCATGAAGAATTGTAGGTGTTTCCATAGGGTTCTCCTAGGTAATTCACCTCTTCCATTGAAGGGTTCTCAGGATCATAGGCTTCTTCCTCAGATGAAGCTTCCTTAGTACTGCTTGGTGCATTTTGCATTCCAGACAGACTTTGAGAAATCAAATTGACTTGTTGAGTCAATATCTTGTTCTGAGCCAATATGGCATTCAGAGTGTCAGTCTCAAGAACTCCTTTCTTCTGACTAGTCCCATTGTTCACAGGATTCCTTTCAGAAGTGTACATGAATTGGTTATTTGCAACCATTTCAATCAATTCTTGAGCTTCTGCAGGCGTCTTCTTCAGATGAAGAGATCCTCCAGCAGAGCTATCCAAGACATCTTGGATAGTTCAGAGAGACCATCATAGAAAATACCTATGATGCTCCATTCAGAAAGCATGTCTGAAGGACATCTTCTGATTAATTGTTTGTATCTTTCCCAAGCTTCATAGAGGGATTCTCCATCCTTCTATCTGAAGGTTTGGACTTCCACTCTAAGCTTACTCCATCTTTGTGGTGGAAAGAACTTTGCCAAGAAGGCATTGACTAGCTTTTCCCAAGAGTCCAGGCTTTCTTTAGGTTGAGAATCCAACCATATTCTAGCTCTGTCTCTTACAGCAAAAGGGAATAGCATCAGTCTATAGACCTCAGGGTTAACCCCATTAGTCTTGACCGTGTCACAGATTTGCAAGAATTCAGCTAAAAACTGATGAGGATCTTCCATTGGAAGTCCATGGAACTTGCAATTCTGTTGCATTAGAGAAACTAATTGAGGCTTAAGCTCAAAGTTGTTTGCTCCAATGGAAGGGATAGAGATGCTTCTCCCATAGAAATCAGGAGTAGGTGCAGTGAAGTCACCCAGCACCTTCCTTGCATTGTTGGCATTGTTGTTGTTTTCGGCTGCCATGTGTTCTTCTTCCTTGAAGAATTCGGTCAGGTCCTCTAAAAAGAGTTGTGCCTTGGCTTCTCTTAGCTTTCTCTTCAAGGTTCTCTCGGGTTCAGGGTCAGCTTCAACAAGAATGCCTTTGTCTCTGCTCCTGCTCATATGAAAGAGAAGAGAAAAAGAAAATGTGGAATCCTCTATGTCACAGTATAGAGATTCCTTGAAATGTCAGAGGAAAAGAGAAATAGAAAGAAGAAGGAGAAGAAGAATTCGAACTTTAGTTAGATAAGGTTCGAATTGTGCATTTAGAAGGAGTGGTACTCCATAAATAGAAGGATGTGGGAAGGAGGGAAGAGAATTTTCGAAAATTCATTTAAAAGATTTTGAAAACATTTTGAAAATTTGATTGATAATTTTCGAAAATTAAAAGTGAAAAGAAATCAAGTGATTTTTGAAAAAGATTTTGAAATTAGAAATTAAAAAGATTTGATTGAAAACTATTTTGAAAAAGATGTGGTTAAAAAGATTTAATTGAAAAGTTATGGTTTTAAAAAGATGTGATTGAGAAGATATGATTTGAAAACAATTTTAAAAGATATGATTTGAAAACAATTTGAAAAGATATGATTTTAAAAATTAATGACTTGCCTATCAAGAAAAGATATGATTCAAACATAAAACCTTCCTCAATAGGAAAGGCAAAAAATGTTCAATCAAATCATTAATTGTTAGTAAGTATCTTTGAAAAAGGAAAGAAATTGATTTTGAAAACATTTGATTGAAAAGATATGATTTGAAAAAGATTTGATTTTGAAAAACTTTGAAAACTTGAAAAAAAAATTGATTTTGAAAACAAAATCTTCCCCCTAGCACCATCCTGGCGTTAAACCCCCAGAATGGTATACATTCTGGCGTTTAACGCCCAAAATGCTACCTCTTTGGGCGTTAAACGCCCAACCAGGTGCCCTGGCTGGCGTTTAAACGCCAGTCTGCCTTCTTCACTGGGCATTTTTGAATGCTCAGCTTTTTCTGTATAATTCCTCTGCAGTATGTTCTGAATCTTCAATTCTTTGTATCATTGACTTGAAAAGACACAAATTAAAAATATTTTTGGTTTTTCAATAATCAAAATGCAAAAGGAATCAATTAACAATGCATGCAAGACACCAAACTTAGCAGTTTGTATACTACTGACACTAACAATATGAGAATGCATATGAGACACACAAAATACTTCAAGTCAATAGAATTCAAAGATTAGCACACAAAAATCATCAAGAATTACTTGAGGATCCCTAAGACACATGAATGAATGCATGCAATTGACACTAAACTTAAGATGAGACACTAGACTTAAGCAGGAAACATCAAATATTTTTGGTTTTTATGATTTTGTAAATTTTTTTGTGTTTTTCGAAAATTAAGTGGGAAAAGGTATCAAAATTCTTAATGAGAATTCCAGGAATCAGTGCAATGCTAGTCTAAGACTCCGGTCCAGGAATTAGACATGGCTTCACAGCCAGCCAAGCTTTCAAAGAAAGCTTCGGTCCAAAACACTAGACATGACCAAAGGTCAGCCAAATCTTAGCAGATCACTGCTCCAAGAGCAAAATTGATGAGAATCAACAAGCTCTTGTGGTGATAAGTTGAAGCCTCGGTCCAATCAGATTAGACATGGCTTCTCAGCCAGCCAGATTTCAACAAATCATCATGAAACTCTAGAATTCATCTTCAAGAATTTCGAAAAAAAATAAATACCTAATCTAAGCAACAAGATGAACCGTCAGTTGTCCAAACTAGAACAATCCCAGGCATTGTTACCAAAAGCTTGCTCAAAACTTGAACAATCCCCGGCAACGGCGCCAAAAACTTGGTGCGCGAAATTGTGAACAATACTTTTCACAACTCTCATAATCCCTGGTCATGAACTCCAAAAACTTGGTGGTTCAATTCCATGGCATTACATAACTTCGCACAACTAACCAGCAAGTGCACTGGGTCATCCAAGTAATACCTTACGTGAGTAAGGGTCGATCCCACGGAGATTGTTAGCATTGAAGCAAGCTATAGTCATCTTGTAAATCTTAGTCAGGCAAACTCAAATGTATATGATGATGAACGAAAATAACATAAAAGATAAAGATAGTGATACTTATGTATATCATTGGTGTAAGAGCTTCAGACAAGCGTATGAAGATGCCTTCCCTTCCGTCTCTCTGCTTTCCTACTGCCTTCATCCAATCCTTTCTTACTCCTTTCCATGGCAAGCTCGTGTAGGGTTTCACTGTTGTCAGCAGCTACCTCCCATCCGCGCAGTGAAAGCTAATGCACACACTCTGTCACAGTGCTGCCAATCACCGGTTTGGTTCCCTCCCCTACCGGAATAGAATCACTCTTTTGCGTCTGTCACTAACGCCCAGTAGGTTACAGGTTTGAAGCACGTCACAGTCATTCAATCATTGAATCCTACTCAGAATACCACAGACAAGGTTAGACCTTCCGGATTCTCTTGAATGCTGCCATCAGGTCCTGCCTATACCACGAAGACTCTGATCTCACGGAATGGTTGGCTCGTTTGTCAGGCGAGCACTCGGTTGTCAGGCGATCAACCATGCATCGTGCAATCGGGAATCCAAGAGATATTCACTAAGCCTCAGATGCTTGTAGAACAAGAATGGTTGTCAGTCACCTTGTTCATGGGTGAGAATGGTGATGGGCATCAATCATCACCTTCATCATGTTGAAGAACAAGTGATATCTTGGATAAAGAACAAGCGGAATTGAATGGAAGAACAATAGTAATTGCATTAATACTCGAGGTACAGCAGAGCTCCACACCTTAATCTATGGTGTGTAGAAACTCCACCGTTGAAAATACATAAGAACAGGGTCTAGGCATGGCCGAATGGCCAGCCTCCCAAAGGTCTAAGATAGCATAAAACAAAGATAGCTACCAAAAGTCCTAGCTTTCAGCTCTCTAATACACTAGTAAAAGGTCCTACTTATAGAAAACTAGTACATAGATGAGTAAATGACATAAAAATCCACTTCCGGGCCCACTTGGTGTGTGTTTGGGCTGAGCAATGAAGAAATTTCGTGTAGAGACTCTCCTTGGAGTTAAACGCCAGCTTTAGTGCCAGTCTGGGCGTTTAACTCCCAATTAGGTGCCAGTTCCGGCGTTTAACGCTGGAATTTCTTGAGGTGACTTTGAACGCCGGTTTGGGCCATCAAATCTTGGGCAAAGTATGGACTATTATATATTTCTGGAAAGCCCAGGATGTCTACTTTCCAACGCCGTTGAGATCGCGCCAATTGGGTATCTGTAGCTCCAAAAACTCCACTTCGAGTGCAGGGAGGTCAGAATCCAACAGCATCTGCAGTCCTTTTGAGTCTCTGGATCAGATTTTTGCTCAGGTCCCTCAATTTCAGCCAGAAAATACCTGAAATCACAGAAAAACACAAAAACTCATAGTAAAGTCCAGAAAAGTGAATTTTAACTAAAAACTAATAAAAATATACTAAAAACTAACTAGATCATACTAAAAACATACTAAAAACAATGCCAAAAAGTGTACAAATTATCCGCTCATCAGTTATCTTGCATTTGTCCTTCCATTGACTTCTTGGTGATTGAATGTTCAATTGGGATGAATTCATCTACTCCCATCCTCACCCGAGCATCTTTACATAGCAAAGAGATTAAGCTTGGGTAAGCCAGTTTGGCTTCAGTGGAGTTCTTGTTTGCAATTGTGTAAATCTCACAAGCAATCAGATGATGAATCTCCACTTCTTTTCCCAGCATAATGCAATGAATCATCACTGCTCTCTTGACAGTTACCTCAGAATGGTTACTCGTGGGCAAAACAGAACGCCCAATGAAGTCTAGCCAACCTCTTGCAACTGGTTTGAGGTCTCCCCTCTTGTGTTGGTTTGGGACACCTTTTGAATTGGTTATCCACTTAGTTCCAGGGAGGTATATGTCCTCTAGAACTTGATCCAACCCCTTATCTGCTCTCACCATTCTCCTATTAAAGGATTCAGGATCATCTTGTAGTTAAGGCAGTTTGAAGACCTCTCTTATTTTGTCCAGATGGAAGTAAATAGTTCTCCCTCTGACCATGGTTCTGAAGGTATGGAAAGTAGTTCTAGTCATTCTCTGCTTATCTGTTAGCCACAAATTTGAGTAGAATTCCTGAACCATGTTTTTTCCAACCTTTGTCTCAGGATTGGCTAGAATTTCCCATCCTCTATTTCGAATTTGCTCTTGGACCTCCGGATATTTGTCTTCTTTCAGATCGAATTTAACTTCCGGGATCACTGACCTTAGACCTATTATTTTGTGGTAATGGTCTGTATGTTCTTTGGTTAAGAACCTCTCTTGACTCCAAAGATTCTTTGGAGTATTCTCTTTCTTGCCTCTTGAATTGGTTTGTTTTCCTTTGGGAGCCATGGTCTTGATGAGCCTTAGCTTAGTGATCACGGAAAAGCACACCAAACTTAGAGGTTTGCTTGCCCTCAAGCAAAAGAAAGGAAAGGGGAGAGAGAGGAGGAGAAGCAAATTCGAATGGTGAAGAGAGGGGGATGGCCGAATGTGTATTTATAAGGGAGGGGGAGGGATTTCGAAAGTTTTGAAAGAGATTTGAGAAGATATGGAAAGAATTTGAGAAAATACTTGAGTTTTTGAAGAAGATTTGGAAAGGATTTGAAAAAGATTTGAGAAATAATTTAGAAAATTGTTGGATTTTTGAAATTTGAGGGTGAATGATGAAAATTTGTAACATGTTTATGTAGAAAATTATGGGTCAAAACATGAAAGTGTGACAAAATTTGAAGTGGAAAGCAAAATCTCCTTCCCCTGCCTTTCTGGCGTTAAACGCCCAGAATGGTATCCATTATGGCGTTTAACGCCCAATTGGTGGCCATTATGGGCGTTTAACGCCCAGCCAGGCGCCCTGGCTGGCGTTAAACGCCAGAAACCCCTTTATCACTAGGCGTTAAACACCCAGAATGGTGCCCATTCTGGCATTTAACGCCCAAAATGGTGCCTTTACTGGCGTTAAACGCCCAGAATGGTATCCATTCTGGCGTTTAACGCCCAGAGTGCCCTTTACTAGTGTTTTCTTGCCAGCAAGCTCCTTTTCTCTGCTTTTTTCAATAAATCCTTTTGTAACTCTGTGAATTCCTTCAATTTCGATGATCAACCTTGAAGAATATTTATCAAACTTTTATTAAGTAAAACAATTAACCTGCTAATGACTGGGTTGCCTCCCAGTAAGTGCTTCTTTATTGTCTTTAGTTGGACCTTTACTGAGACTCATTCAAGCCTCAGTTTTGAGCATTCCTGCTCAAAATTGCTTTCAAGATAATGTTTGATCCTCTGTCCATTAACAAGGAACTTTTTGTCAGAATCAATATCATGAAGCTCAACATATCCATATGGTGACTGGTGCACGAAATTGCAATCACACTTTTGCAATCCCGCACAACTAACCAGCAAGTGCACTGGGTCGTCCAAGTAATACCTTACGTGAGTAAGGGTCGATCCCACGGAGATTGTCGGCTTGAAGCAAGCTATGGTATTCTTGTAACTCTTAGTCAGGATATCAATAATTATCAAGGTTGATTGTAAAAAGCAAAAGAACATGAAATAAGTACTTGTTTTGCAGTAATGGGGAACAGGTTGAGGTTTTGGAGATGCTCTATTTTCTAAGCCTCTACTTTCCTACTGTCTTCTTCTTCAAGCATGCTAGGCTCCTTCCATGGCAAGCTGTATGTAGGATTTCACCGTTGTCAATGGCTACCTCCCATCCTCTCAGTGAAAATGTTCAACGCGCTCTGTCACAGCACGGCTAATCATCTGTCGGTTCTCAATCGGGTTGGAATAGAATCCAGTGATTCTTTTGCGTCTGTCACTAACGCCCAGCCCTTAGGAGTTTGAAGCTCGTCACAGTCATTCAATCCTTGAATCCTACTCAGAATACCACAGACAAGGTTTAGACCTTCCGGATTCTCTTGAATGCCGCCATCAATTCTAGCTTATACCACGAAAATTCTGATTAAGGAATCCAAGAGATATCTACTCAATCTAAGGTAGAACGGAGGTGGTTGTTAGGCAAACGTTCATAGTTGAGAATGATGATGAGTGTCAAGGATCATCACATTCATCCGGTTTAGGAACAAGTGATATCTTAGAATGGAAGCAAGCATGATTGAATGAAAAACAATAGTAATTGCATTAATCCATCAAGACACAGCAGAGCTCCTCACCCCCAACCATGGGGTTTAGAGACTCATGCCGTAGAAGATACAATAAGAAACGTGTAAAGTGTCATGAGGTAAAGATACAATGTCAAAAGATCCTATTAATAGTGAACTAGTAACCTAGGGTGTACAGAAATGAGTAAATGACGTAAAAATCCACTTCTGGGGTCCACTTGGTGTGTGCTTGGGCTGAGCATTGAAGCTTTCATGTGTAGAGACCTTTTCTGGAGTTAAACGCCAGCTTTTATGCCAGTTTGGGCGTTTAACTCCAATTTTTGTGCCAGTTCCGGCGTCAAACGCCGGGAATTCTGAAGCTGATTTGCAATGCCGGTTTGGGCCATCAAATCTCTGACAAAGTATGGACTATTATACATTGCTGGAAAGCCCAGGATGTCTACTTTCCAACGCAATTGAGGGCGCACGAATTGGGTTTCTGTAGCGCCAGAAAATCCACTTCGAGTGCAGGGAGGTCAGAATCCAACAGCATCTACAGTCCTTTTCAGCCTCTGAATCAGATTTTTGCTCAGGTCCCTCAATTTCAGCCAGAAAATACCTGAAATCACAGAAAAACACACAAACTCATAGTAAAGCCCAGAAAAGTGAATTTTAAATAAAAACTAATAAAAAACATACTAAAAACTAAATAAACTGTACTAAAAACATACTAAAAATAGTGCCAAAAAGCGTATAAATTATCCGCTCATCAGTAACACTCATGTAATCACATACGGGCCCCTCCACTGGAATTTCAGTTTTCCTGGGAATAGTCTGAGCCTAGAGTTGAAGAGCAGAACTTTTTGTCCTGGCTGAAAGACTCTGGATGACAACTTCTTGTCATGCCACTTTTTTGCCTTTTCCTTATAAATTTTTGCATTTTCAAAAGCACTGAGTCTGAATTCCTCTAGCTCATTTAGCTGGAGCAATCTTTTTTCACCAGCTAACTTAGCATCCAGGTTTAGGAATCTGGTTACCTAGTAGGCTTTATGTTCCAGTTCCACGGGCAGATGACAGGCCTTGCCATACACAAGTTGGTATGGAGAGGTTCCTATAGGAGTCTTGAATGCTGTTCTGTATGCCCACAGAGCATCATCCAAGCTCTTTGCCCAATCCTTTCTACGGGCAATTACAGTCTGTTCCAAGATTCTTTTTAGCTCTCTATTAGAGACTTCAGTTTGTCCATTTGTCTGTGGATGATACGGAGTTGCTACTTTGTGGCTAATTCCATATCGGACCATAGCAGAGTACAGCTATTTATTGTAGAAATGAGTGCCCCCATCACTGATTAGTACTCTGGGAACACCATACCTGCTGAATATGTGTTTCTGGAGGAATTTCAGCACGGTCTTGGTATCATTATTGGGTGTGGCAATTGCTTCTACCCATTTAGATACATAGTCTACTGCCACCAGAATATAAGTGTTTGATTATGATGGTGGGAAGGGACCCATGAAGTTAATACCCCATACATCAAACAATTCAATCTCTAAGATCCCTTGTTGTGGCATGGCGTAACCATGAGGCAAGTTACCAGCTCTTTGGCAACTGTCACAGTTACGCACAAACTCTCGGGCATCCCTATAGAGAGTAGGCCAGTAGAAGCCACATTGGAGGACTTTAGTGGCTGTTCGCTCACTTCCGAAATGTCCTCCAAACTGTGATCCATGGCAATGCCATAGGATCCTTTGTGCTTCCTCTCTAGGTACACATCTGTGGATCATTCCGTCTACATATCTCTTAAAGAGATATGGCTCATCCCATAGGTAGTACTCTGAAATTAATTTTTTTCTCTGCAAACCATGGTTCTTCCTGAATGGCAAAGAGTTGCTCATCTGGAAAGGTCTCAGAGATCTTAGTAAAGGGGAGGGACGCCCCAGCTACTGGTTCTATCCGGGACAAGTGCTCAGCTACCTGGTTCTCTGTCCCTTTTCTGTCTCTTATTTCTATATCAAACTCTTGCAGAAGCAACACCCATCTTATGAGCCTGGGTTTTGAATCCTGCTTTGTGAGTAAGTACTTAAGAGCAGCGTGGTCAGTGTACACAATCACTTTTGATCCTACTAAATAGGATCTAAACTTATCAATGGCATAAACCACTGCAAGTAACTCTTTTTTGTGGTTGTGTAATTCTTCTGTGCGTCATTTAGAACACGGCTATCATAATAAATGACATGCAGAAGCTTATTGTGCCTCTGTCCCAACACTGCACCAATAGCATGGTCACTGGCATCACACATTAGTTCGAAAGGTAATGTCCAGTCTGGTGCAGAAATGACTGGTGCTGTGACCAGCTTGGCTTTCAGGGTCTCAAACGCCTGCAGACACTCTGTGTCAAACACAAATCGTGTGTCAGCAGCTAGCAGGTCTTAGAGGTTTTGTAATTTTTGAAAAATCCTTTATAAACCTTCTGTTGAATCCTGCATGCCCCAGAAAGCTTCTGATTACACTACAAGAAAAAAGGCCTGTCGGCACCCTTTTTTCTTGCCACGCTTTTAAAGCGTGCCCAAAAGTGGTCTATGGGCACGCTTTTACGAGGGTGGCCACTGATTTGAGATTTGGCCACGTTTTTTTTTGCCACGCTTGACAAGCGTGGCCATAGAAGGAAATCGGCACGCTTTTTCAAGAGTGGCCATTGATTTGAAATTTGGCCACGCTTTTTTTTGCTACGCTTGAAAAGCGTGGCCATAGAGAGTAACCGGCACGCTTAAAAAGCGTGGCTAGTTTGTCTTCTAATAGTCACCTTTTTAAAGCGTACCCATATGCTGTATTTATTTTGGCACCCTACAAAAACGTGCCTATAAAATTTTCTCCCCAAAATTTAATTTCCATACTTATTTAAGCACCCTACAAAAACGTACCAATAGAAGAAGTCCCCCCAAAATTTTAATTTTCCACCCTTTTTTTTCACACTTAACTTTTTGTTTAACCTAGCAGAAGTGATAAGCTCATACATACACTTCACTTCACCACATCTCTACTTTTAACCCTAGCTAGAAGCCGTCGCACCCAGCGGCACTATTCATCACTGCCGATTGCGATAACCGTCGCACCACCCAGCTCGCCTTCATCTAACCCTCACACCCAGCCCTCTCTGCGTCGCACCCTAGTTGTTTCTCAACGGTCTCTCGCACCATCAACGCTGCTCCGTCACGCACCCAGGAATCGGCTCTGCTCTGTCCACGCACCCTCGTTGGACTCAGAACCTCCATCGACGAGGAGAAGAGGAAGAGGAAAACCTTAGAGGAGAACCCCTCCGCCGATTCCGCAATCGAAGCTTTGGAGAAAAAGAGGAAGTACCACGAGTCAATTGAAGAGGAGAAACAAGACTCACACCCTCTGTGTGAGGTGCGGCCACCGCAGCTTTCACCTCCAGAAGAGTCGCTGCTCCGCCTGCGCTTCCCCTACTGCACGCAAGATGAAATGTAAACCCTAATTTTCTTCATCCTAATCTCACTTCTTGCTATTATTATTTGAATGCGTGTATCTCTTATGAATGCTGCTTTTTAGTAATTTGTGTTTGTGGTTTCAATTGGTGAAATTCATGTGCTTTTTCAATTCGTGATTCTATCAGCTTATTTTTGGAGTAAAATTTTCAAATTTGTACTCAAAATGATACATGTTATGTTCTGATAAACTTGATTAGTTTTGATTCCGAGTCAGATTGTGTTCAACTTTTCAGTGTTTTCAGGTTACACTGAAACACTTGACCAGAAATCTGATATTGTGGTCCTTGAAGATGATCATGGCCTCTATGCAATTGATATTCTAGACCCATCCTTGGTAATTTATTCAATTGTTAATTGATTAAACCAATAATCAACAGTTCAACATAGCCTGTTTTATTTTTTGTTATTTTTTGGAAATTTTAATTAAGTGATTTGACTTGATTTTCTGCTATTATGTGAAATGTTGTTGTAGTTTACGAAATGTATACATTTGACCGAGGTATATCATTTCCATGATATGATTGACATGTTTGTTGGGTGTGGCTACAAGAAAGGAACCACATTGCTTGGTTATGGTTATGACTTCAAGCAAATCAATAGGTAAATTGCTCGGCCCCTTCAGCATAATATCAAGTTTAATCAGTGATTTATTTGTTTGTTTAGTGGTTTTCCAAGGGTATTCCACCTTTCAATTATCAAGGAAGGAAACTAATCTCCTTCAGCATAACTATGTGCCTTATTTTTGTTGGTGTTAGCAGAATTGACAAGCTGATGGATGGCCTTAAAGCCAAGTTGTAAACTGCTTGCAAAGCCACTGGTGGAAGGAAAGTTAACTTGTTACTTTTCTTTGTTGATGTTATTTCTGACTTGAATGTAGCTCTAATTAATTTTTATGAATATGTATTTGTTTAATTGTGTAGTTTCTCAGTGCTAGGAGTATTAATGCATTCCGTTAGTGCTCACTGTTGGCTAAAACAATGCTGCAGGTGTAATATGACCTTGTATTGCCTGTGATGAATGTGTTTTTTTTCTTTTCCTTTTAACCAATAATCATTGATCACATACACACTACTTTTGCTGTATATTGCCACAAGACTACGAGAGCATAGGTTTTGTCTTCTCCTCATAAATTTGGAAAGAAATGACTATAAGCTTTTTCACCTAAGGGATATATATGGTTTGGTTAGGTTTTGTGTACTAAATTATAGGTACAAGGGGGAAGGTCCTGGTTCTCTGGATCTGAAAGGTGATAGAAAAGAGCAAATAATATAAGCTCGTGATATGTATGTTGGTTTTGGTTGATTGCCATGTTATGAAATTAGTGTAGCTAGTGGTATGTGACTTGAGGGAATAGAGGTCGTTTAAATGTGTATTGCATTTGGAGGCAGGTTGAGAAAAAAAAAAGACATGGCGTTTCCAGCGGCAGTTTTTATTCTTCCTGCAGGCACTCTTTTCATTCTCTCAGGCCTTATTGTTAACGCAATGTAGGTAATTAATTAAGATCCAATCTGCAAATTGCGTTGTTATATATCCTTTCGCTTTTTTGGTTTATGTTTTATTAGTTCATTTGATATATCGTAGTAAATATCCATTTTTTTTAACTGAGATAGATTTCATTTCAATCCAATATGAAATGCCAATAGGCACTGAGGCAGAGAATAAAAAATGCCAATAGCAATGCAGATTGCTAGGTATTCAAGTTTCTTTTCAGCTTCAAATTATGCCTCGTTCAGGTTTTTCGAAGTTGATTGTGATTTCTTTCTTTTGTATTCTCTTCAGGGAGTTCCATTACAAATAAATCACAAAACTCCTCCGCAACCAGCTGCTCGCCTCTATCTCGTGGTTCTGCTAGCCTCTGTCTCGCGGTTCTGCTCGCCGTGCTGCTCGAAGGTTAGTGCTCAGTTGTGCTGTTTTACTGCTAACATGATTTTTATTTTGAAAAACTTATTACATGTTCCTACTCTTGAAAAGAACTTAATCAGTGTTTTCAAATTTTGTTTAGATAACAATGTGTTTTTCAAATTTTATACGTTCTCAAAAATCAAAATGCTGATGTATAAAAATGAATTAAAATTTATTATGCATTCTTGCTAAATGCTAATACGAAACACCCGTTTTCAAGGTTTTTTCCTTTATTTTTTTTTTTTGAAAAATCCATTTTGTCCATATTGTTAAAGTTCCGGAGTTACTGTGAATGGATTAAACCTTAATGGTAATTAAGCAAATACTTAGTTCAATTTGTCAATCATTATATCAAATATACAAAAAACTTATCAAATACTTACAAAGAGACGAGATATATATGATGTGATATTAATATGAAAATCCATTTTGAGTGTTCAGTCTTATAGCAACATTGGAAAACTCTAACTGCAAAATACTAAAGTTGGAAAACTCTAAGGAGGTGCTCCTTTAAGGGATACTTAAACTGTTAAACAAGATCTATATGTTTTTGAGAACATGTATATACCTAGACAGATTAATGAATCCAAAGTATTTCAATCTTTAATGGAACCTTGAACCCAAACGTCTCATTTCAACTTTGGCTAAATTTTTTTGGACAGATATCTATTAGTAGTTGGTTGCAGTAATTATATTTTAATAGTTCAGATTCATGGGATTATTCGGGTTATTTTCATTTTTTGGTCCGCTTGTTAGTTTTGTATTTTTGTGGTGTACTAGCATGCTTTGAATTGAAACTCACTTATGTCTTTACTCTTTAACAGTTCTTTTATTTTTCCAGTTGATGATTGAAATTGATACTGGGTAAATACTTCCGTTTGTGTTTATAGCTTAGCTTGATGTGTTGTTTGAGTGTGGTGCAGCAATTTGCTATGAAACTATGAATAAGGAGTTTAAAAGGGGGAAATTGCAATGTTGTTTTATTGTATTCAGAATGTGGTTGGTTTTGTGCTTTCTTACTGTTACTTGAGATTAGGGTTTGAAATTATGCAAATTTACTTTAGATGAAGTTCTTTCATACATTTACTGTTCTGTGCATAGTTCATTATTGAGAGGGGGTGGTAGATTTACAAATCAATTTTCTTCTTTCTAGATACTAGAGAGGGAGCAATATCTTTTTGATTATACCATTGAACTTTATTATAACTTGTATGTTCTTCACTTTTTTGTGTTGCTTTTGCTTATGCTGAAATTAATAGAATAGGTCTATAATTACTACATATAGTGTCAACTTATGTTCTAAACAATTTTTGATGATATCTGCAGGATGATGAGAGCCACAATCACACACAGAGAGTTTTAAAGCAAATGGTAGCAAGAGTTCTTCCCACATCAACTTTTTGTTAATCATAGTTCTGCTGTATATCACTTTTTGGTTTTCCATCCTTCATATCTTTGGGAATATTACAGTTTTAATTTAAATTATTATTATAGCATGTAAATAATTCATGTAAATCAATAAAAAATCAATTCTTATGCCTTCTAATTTTCTCTTTTTAATTATTATTATAGAATTGTAATTTTTTAATTATTATTATGCATTCTAATTTTCTCTTTTTTTTTTAATTTGACAAAGGAATAGGCCACGCTTTGAAAGCGTGGCAAAAGGCTTTAGTGGGAAAGCCACGCTTTTAAAAGCATGGCTGTATGTGCTCTATCGGCACGCTTTCAAAGCGTAGCCAAAACCAACTTTCTTGGCACGCTTCAAAAGTGTGGCGATATGTGAACTTTTCGGTACGTACCGATAGATTAACATCTATGGCCACGCTTTTAAGCGTGGCAAGAGTTGAAAGCGTGGCCAAAAGAAAAGCGTGCCGATAGATCTACAAAAGCGTGGCGATAGAGCAACCGGCACGCTGGCAGATGTGACCCTTTCAAAAGCGTGCCGATAGCTCAAAAAGCGTGGCGAAAAGCTATTGGCACGCTTTTTAGCACTTTTTGGTACGCTTTAAAAGCGTGGCAGAAAGCTTATTTTCTCGTAGTGTTGCCTTAACATTGGCAGGTGGTGGTAATTTTTCAATTACTTCTACCTTTGCTTAATCTACCTCTATTCCCTTGCTTGAAATTTTGTGCCCAAGGACAATTCCTTCAGTCACCATAAAGTGACATTTCTCCCAGTTTAAGACCAGGTTAGTCTCTTGGCACCTTTTCAGGATAAGTGCTAGATGATCAAGACAGGAGCTGAATGAGTCTCCAAATACTGAGAAGTCATCCATGAAGACTTCCAGGAACTTCTCTACCATATTAGAGAAGATGGATAGCATGCACCTCTGAAAAGTTGCAGGTGCATTGTGGTGCACGAAATTGTGATCATCAATAGCGCCATCAACATGGTACGCTCAATTGCAATCTCAGCTCTTTATCACAACTTTGCACAACTAACCAGCGAGTGCACTGGGTCGTCCAAGTAATATACCTTACGCGAGTAAGGGTTGATCCCACGGAGATTGTTGGTATGAAGCAAGCTATGGTCATCTTGTAAATCTCAGTCAGGCGGATTCAAATGGTTATGGAGGATTAATGACTAAAAGATGAATAAAACATAAAATAAAGATAGAGATACTTATGTAATTCATTGGTGAGAATTTCAGATAAGCGAATGGAGATGCTTTGTCCCTTCCGTCTCTCTGCTTTCCTAATGTCTTCTTCCAATCCTTCTTAATCCTTTCCATGGCAAGCTGTATGTTGGGCATCACCGTTATCAGTGGCTACAGTCCCGTCCTCTCAGTGAAAATGTTCAACGCGCTCTGTCACAGCACGGCTAATCATCTGTCGATTCTCAATTAGGTTGGAATAGAATCCAGTGATTCTTTTGCGTTTGTCACTAACGCCCAGCCTTCAGGAGTTTGAAGCTCGTCACAGTCATTCAATCCTTGAATCCTACTCAGAATACCACAGACAAGGTTTAGACCTTCCGGATTCTCTTGAATGCCGCCATCAATTCTAGCTTATACCACGAAGATTCTGATTAAGAAATCCAAGAGATATCCACTCAATCTAAGGTAGAACGGAGGTGGTTGTCAGGCACACGTTCATAGGTGAGAATGATGATGAGTGTCACGGATCATCACATTCATCAAGTTGAGGAACAAGTGATATCTTAGAACAAGAATAAGCCAAATTGAATAGAAGAACAATAGTAATTGCATTGATACTCGAGGTACAGCAGAGCTCCACACCTTAATCTATGGTGTGTAGAAACTCCACCGTTGAAAATACATAAGAACAAGGTCTAGGCATGGCCGAATGGCTAGCCTCCCAATGATCTAAGAACTAGACGTCCAAAGATGATCCTCAGATCTAAAGTGATTAAAAGATTAAAAATGATCCAAAGATGAAAAATACAATAGTAAAAGGTCCTATTTGTAGATAACTAGTAGCTTAGGGTTTACAAAGATGAGTAAATGACATAAAAATCCACTTCCGGGCCCACTTGGTGTGTGCTTGGGCTGAGCGTTGAAGCTTTCATGTGTAGAGACTTTTACTGGAGTTAAACGCCAGCTTTTGTGCCAGTTTGGGCGTTTAACTCCCATTCTTGTGCCAGTTCCGGCGTTAAACGCCAGAATTCTTGAGCTGATTTGGAACACCTGTTTGGGCCATCAAATCTCGGGCAAAGTATGGACTATTATACATTCCTGGAAAGCCCAGGATGTCTACTTTTTAACGCAGTTGAGAGCGCGCCAATTGGGCTTCTGTAACTCCAGAAAATCCACTTCGAATGCAGGGAGGTCAGAATCCAACAACATCTGCAGTCCTTTTCAGCCTCTGAATCATATTTTTGCTCAGGTCCCTCAATTTCAGCCAGAAAATACCTGAAATCACAGAAAAATACACAAACTCATATTAAAGTCTAGAAAAGTGAATTTTAACTAAAAAATAATAAAAATATAATAAAAACTAACTAAAACATACTAAAAACATACTAAAAACAATGCCAAAAAGCGTATAAATTATCCGCTCATCACAACACCAAACTTAAATTGTTGCTTGTCCCCAAGCAACTGAAAATCAAATAGGATAAAAAGAAGAGAATGTGCAATGAATTCCAAAACCATCTATGAAGATCAGTATTAATTAGATGAGCGGGGCTTTTAGCTTTTTTGCCTCTGAACAGTTTTGGCATCTCACTTTATCCTTTGAAATTCAGAATGATTGGCTTCTATAGGAACTCAGAATCCAGATAGTGTTATTGATTCTCCTAGTTAAGTGTGATGATTCTTGAACACAGCTACTTTATGAGTCTTGGCCGTGGCCCAAAGCACTCTGTCTTCCAGTATTACCACCGGATACATACATGCCACAGACACATAATTGGGTGAACCTTTTCAGATTGTGACTCAGCTTTGCTAGAGTCCCCAATTAGAGGTGTCCAGGGTTCTTAAGCACACTCTTTTTGCCTTGGATCACGACTTTATTTTTACCCTTTCCTTTTGGTTTAAAGGGCTATTGGCTTTTTTTTTGCTTTCTCTCTTTTTTTTTCGAACATAATTGATGGTGTTTTTGCGGAAAACAAATTTTCCAACACACAAATCCAACCGGCAAGTGTACCGGGTCGCATCAAGTAGTAATAACTCACTTAGAGTGAGGTCGATCCCACAGGGATTGATGGATCAAGCAACTTTAGTGGGTGATTAGTTTAGTCAAGCTAACATTGAAGTGAATTGTGTGAAGTTGATCAACAGAAAGTAAATTGCAGGAATGATAAAGTTGCAGAATCTAAATGGGCAGAAAACTTAAAGAGCAAGAAAGTAAAATAGCAAAATCTTAAATGACAAGAAATGTAAATTGCATCAAATGTAAAGGGGATTGGGTGCAAGAAATTTAAAGGAAAGCAATACAAGTTAAAGAGCAATCAAGCAGAGAATTAAAAGATGAAATAAGTGCAGCAGATTTAAACAGAAATGGAAAATTGCTTGAAGAAGCAGCACAGAATGTAATTCAGCTCAATTGTGAAATTTAAAGAGACAAGATCTCAGGGAATCAATGAGACTAGAAAACAAGTCTAGATCTCAATTCCTTCCTTGATCAAAGTAGAAAGTAGATTGAAGAATAAAGAAAGATGGAAGCAGTAAATGAGAACGCAGATTCAACTTTTAATTCTTAGAAATTATGCAGAAGATGAACAAAGATGGATTTCAGATTAAAGATTGAAACAGAATTCCTCCAACCTCAATCCAAAATTTCAAAACAACAATGGAAACTAAGAGAGAGCTCTCAAATCCTAATACTCCTTAGTGGAGCTAGCCTTCTTTCCGATGGAGCTCTCCCCTCTGAAATGAGAGTGATGCCTTTATATAGGCTTTTCAAAGTAAAATGAAATTGAAATTAAAACAAATTACAAAAATGAAAATCCTAATTTAATTGATCCATGTGCCTTTGAGTGATGATGTGGGCTTTGCTTGCTTTGGATTTGAGGAGAGATGGGTCTTGGATGGCCTTGGTTCAATTGGTGAAGATTTGAGTTCAAAGGGAATTTGAATTGAATTTTGGCCCATGGGTGTTCCCAGGAGGCTGCCCTGCCCTTGTGGAGGGCAGAGCAGGGAAATTGTGCGTGCCAAGTATGGGATAGGCATTTAGGATGCTGCCCTGCCCTTGTGGAGGGCAGGGCAATGTTGTCATGGTGCGTGCCATGCTTCCCTGGGCCGTGTCAAAGTGATGCGCGCAAGCTCCCTTGTGTGTAGCGCTCCCCACTTCCCCTTAGGTGCTTGGTTCGAAACCCGTGGGTGGCACTTGGAGTTGATTTTTCTTGGATTTTCTTCAAGAAGAGCACGACATTGCCCTGCTCTCCAAGAGGGCAGAGCACAAATTTAAACGCTACTTTGCTTTGGAGTGAGGCTCCAGCTTCGAGCCTTGGTGGAAGTACTTTGGTTTATTTTTGCTTATTTTTGCCCCTTAAAGATGCCTTTCGTTCCTGCCTCAATTGTACGCCAAATATGGATTGCTATATATCGTTGGAAAGCTCTGAATGTCAGCTTTCCAACGCAACTAAAAGCACATCAATTGAACGTTTGTAGCTCAAGTTATAGCCCTTTCAAGGAGGCATGGTCATGTTGTGAGCGCCCAGATTTTACCTTAGCGAAAATTCTTGCTTCCAACCTCACTTTACATCACGATTCTGCCCTGCCCTTGGCAAGAGCAGGGCAGTGTGTGCTGATTGCTTATTCTTTATTAATTTGGTCATGGGCCACGCTTTTAAAAGCGTGGCCTAAGCCTCCAAAGTATGCTCCAACTTCAAAGTGTGTCCCAAAGCTCTTTTTTCTCCTTTTTTTGTGCTTTTTTGCTTCTTTTTCTTCTTATTTCCTACAAGGTTTATAAAATTAAAATATCAAGGAAATATATCATTTAAGTACAAAAGTATTCAATATTTAAGCACAAATCATCAATTTCTTGTATGAAAAAGCATAGAAAAATAGGTATATGATGACATGTCATCACAACACCAAACTTAAACCTTGCTTGTCCCCAAGCAAGAAAAGAATCATGCAATAGAAATTGACAATCCAAGGTAAGAAGAGTAGCAAGTTAATGTTCATGGCAAGCTAGTTTTCTATGCATGCTACAATTACAAAAGATATGTAAATGATTGATGCTTCTATCTAGCTTATTTTATGAAATCTTTTTCTTATAATTCTTCCTTGAAACAAGCTTTTGATTTTATTTTTATTTTTTTTAGCTTCTCCTTTTGGGTGCTTTGCCCCATGAGTTGATAACAAAGCTACGACTTCTAAATGCTTTGTTTTCAAGTATTACCACTTGATACATAAGCACCACAAGCATTTAATTAGAGGACTTCATTAAGCTCATTTTTCTTTTCTTTTCTTGACTCTCTAATCATTGATGCTCAGAGCCTTAAGCTTTGAGGGAGTGCTTTTGCACTTGAGCCTAGCCTTGACTTCTAAGTGTTTTGTTTTCAAGCATTTGGCTTGATACATAAACACCACAAGCACTTAGCAAATAAATTGCCATTGGTACTCAGAGCCTTCAGCTTTCTCATTCCTTCCCTTTTTCTTTTCTTGCTTTAATTGTATTTGCTTCTTTAAGGTTTTCATGATTTTAAAATATTTCACAAAATGTACTAGATGAAAAACTTCAATTAAATAAAATCCAATGCAATTGAGCAACAATTAATCATACTAGCTTTCCAATACTTGTATGCACATGCTAAAATCTTCTTTAATTCCTTGTTTGTTTATGATCATGATGCTTTTTTTGCTTTTGAATTCACAAAACTCAAGTTGGTAGTCATAATGTCACAACAACATATTTCAAATCAAATTCAAGCTATGCTTAGTCATACACACATGTAAACAGAAAAGATGAAGACAATCATGCAATTTAGAGTGCTGGAAACAAAGAAGAGGAAAAGGAACTCTACAACCTTGTAGCTCATCTTCATTGCTGTTGTCCTTTTTCTCTATTCTTCCCTTTTCCTTGCCAAACTTAGAGTGCTTGCTCATCCTCAAGCAACAATTAGAACAATGGCTATGGGCTAAGATGGATCATGAATGTCTTACACAATGAAATATTAGTAGCACATGTGTTTCAAGCAAGCAAAATTGAGGATAACAATCAAGGCACGGAGAAACAAAAACACTATGATTGCAAACATAAGATGGTGTGCATGATACATTGCATAAAAAAAATATAAGTGGCACACCAAACTTAGTGTGACACTTTCACTTGGAATTGATGCAAGTATCTTGTAAGGATTGGAATCAAATTTTGTTGCATAGCAACACCAAACTTAGAATACGACCATATGTCAATTTATTTGAATTAAAACTAAACAAAAGAAACTGTTATATGTTAAATACAATCACCAAGCCAAGAATCTGTCATTAATAAAGCTCTCTTGGTAATGTATTAACAAACACAGTAAATAAGCAAACTAAAATAAAAGCATTAAAAACAAAGAATTAACTAAAGTAAACAGAATAACAAAATATCAAACCAAAAGAAAATTAACACTGCAAAGACATTATGGTTATGCAGACAAGTGGTGTTGCTGAATGATTTGCATAGAAAAATAGGTGGCACACCAAACTTAGAATCTTGGTGTGTCACTTTCATTTTTTTGATTTGATGCAATCATCCAAAAAGATTGAAAACAATGTGTTGCATAGCAACACCAAACTTAGAATGTAACCATATGCCAATTTATTGAATTTAAACAAAGCAAAGAAAGAAAACAAAGCAGAGAAGAGAAATTATACCTACGGTTGGGTTACCTCCCAACAAGTGCTCTTTTAGTGTCATTAGCTTGACATGTTGTTCTTTACTTTCTTCCTCTTCTTCCAGTTTGTTAGGAGGTATGACCTCAAGGGGGGAAAAGTTTCAGCTATTGTCCCTTCTCTTGGCCTCTTTTCAGCAAGCTTCCTTTTGCAAATGGCTTGATTGATCTTGCTTGCTGGAGTAGGGACAGAATTGGTGTTCTTGCTAGTTGCCTTCACTCTTTTGGATTCAAGACTTGGTTGCTGTGTGATTATTGGAGTTTCGTATTCATCCAAAGCTTTTTGAATTGGTGGTTCCATGAGCTTTTCTTCTATGTACTTCTCTGCTTCACTTGAGTTTAAATTTTCTGGAATGACTTCCTCACTTTCTTGCTCCTCCACTCCTTTCTTTGCACCCAACATTTGACTTAATAGTTCTTTTATGGCGGAGGTTTGTTGTTCTTCCCAAGATTTCTTCATCTCCTCTTCATATTTTTCGATCACAGATTCAAGGGAAGTTTGTGAGGGTTGTGAATGTTCATGTTCCTTTGTCACCTCAAGTAGCGTTTGTGAATATAAAATCCTTGGCTCATGTCCCTCATCCTTCATTGCAATTTCACTTGACACAGGGACCTTTTGTTTTTGTTTTTCCATTTTCTCCTTCCATGCTTTCGACAATTGGCCTAACTGCACTTCCATATTTTTGAGGGAGTTCTCTTGTTCTTTCTGGTACTTCTCTTTCTCCTCCGCAAATCTTTTGAGCATGGACTCAAGCTTTGAGATTCTTTGGCTATTGGAAGTTTGTGTGAGTGGTAAGTTTTGAAAGGTGCTTTTTGTTGAAGCATGGTCAAGTGATGATTTCTTTGGATGAATATCATATGGAGCATTAGAATTCCTTTCCCAGCCACCATTGGAATTATGACTTGCATCATTTTGTGGTGGAGGGAAATATCCCATATGGTTTTCTTGCTCATCTTGTGTCTGTGAAGCAAATCTCCATGGATTGGAGTGCTTAGAATTTGTATTTTCTTGGTGATATTCCCAACCACCATTAGAGATTGGTGATGGCGGGTGATATCCCATAAAATTTTGTTTGACCATAAGATGAGTTGAACTCCATTTGTATTTTGTAAACATCAATGAAATTTGAAATTCATGTCACAGAGGAAGAATTTCTTAGTGACGCAATAGCTCAAACACCTTGCTATCAATTTAAAACAGAGAACAAAAACAAAAAAATGCTTGATCTAGACTTCTCACCCACTTAATCATTGTTGATCTAATCAATCCCCGGCAACGGCGCCAAAAACTTGATGTGCGGAAAACGATCCGACAAAAAACTCACCGGCAAGTGTACCGGGTCGCATCAAGTAATAATAACTCACATGAGTGAGGTCGATCCCACAGGGATTGAAGGATTGAACAATTTTAGTTTAGTGGTTGGTTTAGTCAAGCGAATCAAGTATTGGTTGAGTGATTTGTGTTTTAACAGAAGCTAAATTGCTTGGAATGCAAAGGGGGAAAGGAAAATTGCAGTAATTTAAAGAGCAGGAAAGTAAACTTGCAGAATCTTAAAGAACAAGAAAGTAAATGACTGAAACTTAAAGTACAAGAAATGTAAATTGCAGTAGCTTAAAGTGCAAGGAATATAAATTGCTTGAAAGTAAAAGGGAATTGAGGACAGGGATTGCAGAATTTAAACAAGAGAAATTGAGTTGCAATAATCAATAGAACAGAAATTGGATTAGAAGCAATGAGGATTCAAACAGAAAATAAAATTAATGTGCAGCACGGTTCACAGAAGAACCAAAAGTAAATTGGGATCTCAGGGCTCAAGAGACTAGGTAGCAGAGCCTAGATCTCAATTACCTTCCTAGATCCAAGTGCTCAAAGCAATTAACAAGAAATAGAAGAAGAAGCAGTAAAGGAAATTGAAATTAAATTTAATTGTGCAGAAAGGAATTAAAGAGATTTTGAATGGAGGTTGAGACAGAATTTCCTCAACTCTTCACATCCAAAACTCAAAACAAGAAAAATAAAAGTGCTCCAGTAAGAATGAGGAAGAAGAGAGATCAATTCCCCTCCCCAATTCTCTGAAATCTCAGTCAAGTTTTTCAAGGAAAGTGCAAAAGCTCAAGGCTCAAAGAAAGTGCAAAATTCAAAAGCAAAGCTAAAAGTTCTAATTACATCAAACTAGCTCCTATTTATACACTTTCTATTCTTGGATTTTGGGATTTGGATGGGCTTTTGATTTGGTGAAGAAATGAATTAAATGGGAATTTTAATTGAATTTTTGGCCCAAAATAACAGCTTCCAGGAGGCTGCCCTGCCCTTGTGGAGGGCAGGGCAGAAAATGGTGCTTGGTGCGTGCATGGTGCGGCTTGGTGCGGTCTTGGTGTGCAGAACGCTGCCCTGCCCGCGCGGAGGGCAGGGCAGGAAAAATTGGTGCGCCAGATGGGTGCTGTGGTGCGCGCTGGTGCTGCCAGGATCGTGCTGTGGTGCACGCTGGTGCTGCCAGGATCGTGCAACACACAAAATGCTGCCCTGCCCTCGCGGAGGGCAGGGCAGTGTTTCCAAAATGAAGTCCCGCGTTCGAATCCTAGCAGAAACACACGCTACTTAATTTCCTTGGCTTTCTTGGCACGGTGATGGCACTTAGTTCCTTGCTTCCTCATGGTCCCGTGTTCAACTCTTGTGGCAAGCATTTGGAGACATTTTCCTTTGATTTTCTCCCCTTGTGAGCCCGATACTGCCCTTGTGGAGGGCAGGGCAACATTTTCTTCTTCTTGATTCCAAGGCACAGATTTGTGCTCTGCCCTTGTAGTGGGCAGGGCAGAGTTGCCTTTTATGCCTTGTTCCCTTATGTTGCCCTCCTAGAGGGCAGTGTGCCCTTGTGGAGGGCAATGCTTGCCTCCCCCCATTGCATGCGGCACACTTTTCCTTCCTTTGACCACACTTTCTTTTCCTTGGGCCACATTTCCTTAGGCCACGCTTTTCCTTTTTTTTTCTTTTCTTCACCTACAATAAACCAAAACAACCACTCCAAGTATCACTAAATTCACAAGGCTTATAAATCAATTAAAAATCAATTAAATTTAGCTTAAACCTCATGAGTTAACATTAATTTCATGGTGGTTGTTTGATTTAAAGAAGTTATGCATTTTCACTCCAAATCACTTACTTAGGATGCAAGAAAGTGCATAAATGCTAACAAAACAAGTGAAATTAGCTTAAAAAATGGGTATATGATGACTTGTCATCAATAATCTCTCTTTTTTTTATTTACTGCTTTTTCTTGCTTCAAGAATCATTTTTATGATTTTTCAGATCCTCAGTAACATGTCTCCTTTTTTCATCATTCTTTCAAGAGCCAACATTCATGAACAATAAATTCAAAAGACATATGCACTGTTCAAGCATACATTCAGAAGTCAAAGTATTGCCACCACATCAAAATAATTAATCTGTTATAAATTTCAAAATTCATGCAATTCTTCTCTTTTTCAATTAAGAACATTTTTTATTTAAGAAAGGTGATGGATACATAGGACATTCATAACTTTAAGGCATAGACACTAAGACACTAATGATCATGTAATAAGACACAAACATAGATAAACATAAGCATAAAATTCGAAAAACAGGAAAATAAAGAACGGGTCCACCTTAGTGATGGCAGCTTGTTCTTCCTCTTGAAGATCTTATGGAGTGTTTGAGCTCCTCAATGTCTCTTCCTTGCCTTTGTTGCTCCCCTCTCATGATTCTTTGATCTTCTCTAATTTCATGGAGTAGGATGGAATGTTCTTGGTGCTCCACCCTTAGTTGTCCCATGTTGGAACTCAATTCTCCTAGGGAGGTGTTGATTTGATCCCAATAGTTTTGTGGAGGAAAGTGCATCCCTTGAGGCATCTCAGGGATGTCATGATGAGTGGTATCTCTTGTTTGCTCCATCCTTTTCTTAGTGATGGGCTTGTCCTCATCAATGAGGATGTCTCCCTCTATGTTAACTCCAACTAAATAATAGAGGTGACAAATGAGATGAGGGAAGGCTAACCTTGCCAAGGTAGAGGACTTGTCCGCAACCTTATAAAGTTCTTGGGATATAACCTCATGAACTTCTACTTCCTCTCCAATCATGATGCTATAAATCATGATAGCCCGGTCTATAGTAACTTCGGACTGGTTGCTAGTGGGAATGATTGAGCGTTGGATAAACTCCAACCATCCCCTAGCCACGGGCTTGAGGTCATGCCTTCTTAGTTGAACCGGCTTCCCTCTTGAATCTCTCTTCCATTAAGCGCCCTCTTCACAAATGTCTATGAGGACTTGGTCCAACCTTTGATCAAAGTTGACCCTTCTAGTGTAAGGGTGTTCATCTCCTTGCATCATGGGCAAGTTGAATGCCAACCTTACATTTTCCGGACTAAAATCTAAGCATTTCCCCCGAACCATTGTAAGCCAATTCTTTGGGTCCGAGTTCACACTTTGATCATGGTTCTTGGTGATCCATGCATTGGCATAGAACTCTTGAATCATTAAGATTCCGACTTGTTGAATGGGGTTGGTAAGAACTTCCCAACCTCTTCTTCGGATCTCATGTCGGATCTCCGGATATTCACTCTTTTTGAGTTTGAAAGGGACCTCGGGGATCACCTTCTTCATGGCCATAACTTCATAGAAGTGGTCTTGGTGCACCCTTGAGATGAATCTCTCCATCTTCCATGACTCGGAGGTGGAAGCTTTTGCCTTCCCTTTTCTCTTTCTAGAGGTTTTTCCGGCCTTAGGTGCCATAAATGGTTATGGAAAAACAAAAAGCAATGCCTTTATCATACCAAACATAGAAGGTTTGCTCGTCCTCGAGCAAAAGAAGAAAGAAAAGAGTAGAAGAAGAAGAAATAGAAGAGATGGAGGGGGGCTTTGTGTGTCGGCCAAGGGGGAGAAGTAGTGTTTAGGTTGTGTGAAAATGAGGGGGTGAAGATGGGTTTATATAGGGGTGGAGAGAGGGGTAAGGTTCGGCCATTATGGGTGGGTTTGGGAGGGAAAGTGGTTTGAATTTGAATAGTGAGGTAGGTAGGGTAGGTGGGGATCCTGTGGGGTCCACAGATCCTGAGGTGTCAAGAATAATTCATCCCTGCACCAAGTGGCGAGCAAAAATGCTCCTTCTGCCAATTCTGGCGTTAAACACCGGGCTGGTGCCCATTTCTGGCGTTTAACGCCAACTTCTTGCCCATTCCTGGCATTAAACGCCAGTCTGGTGCCCCTTTCTACCATTAAAGGCCCAGAATGGTGCCAGACTGGGCATTAAACGCCCATTTGTTGCCCTTACTGGCGTTTAAACGCCAGCAAGGTTTTCCTCCAGGGTGTGCTATTTTTCTTTCTGTTTTTCATTCTGTTTTTGCTTTTTCAATTGATTTTGTGACTTCACATGATCATCAACCTACAGAATACATAAAATAACAAAGGAAAATAGATAAATATAACATTGGGTTACCTCCCAACAAGCGCTTCTTTAATGTCAGTAGCTTGACAGTGGGCTCTCATGGAGCCTCACAGATACTCAGAGCAATGTTGGAACCTCCCAACACCAAACTTAGAGTTTGACTGTGGGGGCTCTGTTTGACTCTGTTTTGAGAAAAGCTCTTCATGCTTCTGATGGTGTGGAAAACGATCCAACACAAAACTCACCGGCAAGTGTACCGGGTCGCATCAAGTAATAATAACTCACATGAGTGAGGTCGATCACACAGGGATTGAAGGATTGAGCAATTTTAGTTTAGTGGGTGATTTAGTTGAGTGATTTGTGTTTAACAGGAAGTAAATGACAGTAAATGTAAAGGGAGAGGGGAATTTGCAGTAAATTAAAGAACAGGAAGGTAAAATGGAATGAATCTTAAAGAACAAGAAAGTAAATGACTAAAACTTAAAGTGCAAGAAATGTAAATTGCAGTAACTTAAATTGCAAGAAATATAAATTGCTTGAAAGTAAAAGGGAATTGAGGACAGGGATTGCAGAATTTAAACAATAGAAAGTAAATTGCAACAATTGATAGAGCAGAAATTGAATTGGAAGCAATGAGAATTCAAACAGCAAGGAAATAAAAGTGCAGCAGGGTTCACAGAAGAACCAAAAGTAAAATTGGGTCTCAGGTCTCAAGAGACTAGGTAGCAGAGCCTAGATCTCTATTTGCCTTCCTAGATCCAAGCTCACAAAGCAATTGACAAGAATTAGAAGAAGAAGCAGTAAAGAGAATGTAAATAGATTCAATTATGCAGAAAAGAATTAAAAGAGAATTTGAATGGGAATTGAGACAGAATTTCCTCAATTTCTCACACCCAAAACTCAGAAACAGAAGATTAGAAGTGCTCAGGCAAGAATGAGGAAGAAGAGAGATCAATTCTCCTCCCCAATTCTCAGAAATCTCAGTGAAGTCACCAAGAATATTCAAAAGCTCAAAAATAAAAGTGAAAAATTTAAAGCTCCAAGTAAAGGTCAAAGTAAAGGTTGAATGTAAAAGTCCTAATTACATCAAACTAACTCCTATTTATACACTTTCTATTCTTGGATATTGGGATTTGGATGGGCTTTTGAATTGGTGAAGAAATGAATTAAAATGGGATTTTGATTTTGAATTTTCGGCCCAAAATGGTGGTTCCCAGGAGGCTGCCCTGCCCTTGTGGAGGGCAGGGCAGAAAATTGGTGCTTGGTGCGGAGGTTTGGTGCGTCTTGGGTGCGTGTTGGTGCGGCTTGGTGCTGCCAGGAACGCAAAACGCTGCCCTGCCCGCGCCAAGGGCAGGGCGGAAAAATGCGGTGCTGCCAGATCGAGGAGTGTGCGCGTTGGTGCTGCCAGGGTCGAAGATTGGTGCGCCAGATTCGTGCGTGGTGCGCCAAGATCGTGCGCCAACCAAATGCTGCCCTGCCCTCGCGGAGGGCAGGGCAGTGTTTCCAAATTGCACTCCCGTGTTCGATTCTTGGCTGGAGCACACGCTCAATTAATTTCCATGGCTTTTTGGCACGGCACTCAACCTTAGTTCCTTGCCTCTTCATGGTTCCTTGTTCGATCCTTGTGGCATGCATCATAGGCATTTTTCCTTTGATTTCTTTCCTTGGAGTGCCCGATACTGCCCTTGTGGAGGGCAGGGCAAGGTTCTCTTCCTCTTGGTCCCAAGGCACATTTTGTGCTCTGCCCTTGTAGTGGGCAGGGCAGAGTTGCCTTCTCTTCTTGGTTCTCTTATGTTGCCCTCCTAGAGGGCAGTGTGCCCTTGTGGAGGGCAATGTTTGCCTCCCCCTTTGCATGCGGCACACTTCCTTTCTTGTTGACCACACTTTCCTTTCCTTGGGCTACACTTCTTAGGCCACGCTTTTCCTTTTCTTTTCTTTTCTTCACCTATAATAAACCAAAACAACCACTCAAAGTATCACTAAATTCAAGAGGCTTATAAATCAATTAAAATTCAATTAAAATTAGCTTAAACCTCATGATTTAACATTAATTTCATGGTGGTTGCTTGCTTTAAAGAAGTTGTGCATTTTCACTCCAAATCACTTACTTAGGATGCAAGAAAGTGCATAAATGCTAACAAAACAAGTGAAATTAGCTTGAAAAATGGGTATATGATGACTTGTCATCACAACACCAAACTTAAATCTTGCTTGTCCCCAAGCAAGCATCAAAATTAAGAGTAAATGAAATGAATAAGAAAAGGACACTTATCCTTATTATGCAGATAGCAGAACTTGATCTATGGGGCATTTATGCAGACAATGACAACTCAAGTTATTGTTCCTGTTACATAATACATATCTTTCCTCAAAGGCTTGCTAAACTTGCTGTTAGAAGACTCACTTTTTGATTCCTCCCTTGCTAACTTTTCTTGGCTTACAATGCTTAACAAGCTTATTATACTTTTGAAGGTTCGGTGTCAAATGCTGCAGCATAGCCTTTGGCTTTATTTTCTTTTCTTTTGCTCAACATCTTTCCACCACAGACACATGGCTCACTAATTCTTCCTAGGATCATTGATGCCCAGCATCTCTTTGGATAACTAAATGTTCTGTATCTAAGTTGCTCTTTATTGTGGATTTTCAATTGGCCATCCCAAATCAGTTGATCTAAGTGACCGGGTTTTAAAATACCCCTTAGAATTTACTCATCCAAGCAGATCTTAGTACAAGAACACCACAGGCATATGTCCTAGGGTCCAAGCTATTGGTGTCCAACCTTTATTCTTTGTTCTTCTTGCCATTTTGGCTTTTTCTTTCCCTTTTCTTTCTGTTTTTGTTACCAAGGGCTTTTTCATTATTGATAAGAGTCTTTGTAACAGCAAGCTAACTCACAATTGAATGAGAATGATATTATGCAATCAATTATTTCATGAGTTATGCATTTAATCAAACACATATACCACCACCAACTTCCATTCATACTTATGCAACATTGGATATTTCACTTTTCAATTCAAACCATACTCTTCTATTTAAGCATATGGGAAACAGAACAATTTTCAAGCTAAGTAATGGATAACAAGCATTATGCAGATTTAGCATTTTTAACAAACAATTTCACTTGCAGCTAGATAAACACTTTAGCAAGACATACAATGGTATCCAGATTCAAAACATTTCACAGCAGCAAGGATTAAGTTTTAGATACAACCTTTGAAGTTGCAGCCCTTTAATTTTTCCTTCTGTTGTGTTCTCTTTGAGTCAAGATGCATAATGTCTTCAATTGTTGACTCATATCCTGCATAATCCTCAAAGTTGCCTTCTTCTCAAGCCCTTAATTATATGGTTAGTGTGCAGAAATTGAGTGTGACTTTGGATTGATTTTGGTGTGGGAACACCAAACTTAATTGTTTGCCACTGCCTCTTATGCAACGGTTTTAACCATATGTGAAACCTTGTATCCTTGCTAAAGGTTAATGAAATTAAAGCTAGAAAGCAATTAACAGTTGAATAATGTGTTTGGTTGCTTGGAGCTAGAATCATGCAAGAGGTGAGAATGTGTTTTTTTAGATGATATTTTTGGTGGAACACCAAACTTAGAAGTTTTCACTCTCCCTCAAATTGTTTTGGTGTGCAACACCAAACTGAGCTCCTTGCAATCCATACCAATTATTCAACATTTTTATTGAAAAAGCTATGAAAAAGAAAACTACCTCAGGTTGGGTTGCCTCCCAACAAGCGCTCTTTTATTGTCACTAGCTTGACATCATCTGTTCTGGTAATCATGGAGGTTGAAAATCACAGTGCCTTAGCTTGTCTTTCTTTACTGTGAACTTCCTTCCAGTTTCCTCTTTGATGACCTCTATAGATTCTTGTGGAAGGGTCTTAGTCACAATGTAGTGCTCAGGCAACTGTGGGGACACCTTCATGGTTTGAATATTGATCATCACTCGATCCCCTGGTGAAAATTTTCCAGTGGGGGCTTTCTGTTTTTCTTTAGTTCTATCCTCTGTTTCTCCTTGAAAGAATTCCTTGTTGTGTTCTTCTTGGCTGGTATTTCCTTTGTCCAGTATTTTCTCACTATCCTCCATGATCCTTTTCCATCCTTCCTTCTTTGTAGCATCTTCGTTGTTAGCCAGTTTGTCTTCAATGGCTCTGGTGAAAGTATTTCCCTTTTTCTCACCCATTTCTGCAAAATACTTCGCCAGTTGAGCTATCTGCTCTTCAATTCCTTTGATTAACATCTCTTGGTTCCTTGTTGTTTCTTCTTGGTGTTTCATCATTCTCTCTATTAGAATTTCCAAGTTTGTGATTCTCCGAGAGTCTTGTGAGATTGGTTGGTTATGAGATGTTGAAGGTTGGAAGGGTGGGTGTAATGGTGGCATGTGATGATTGTTATTGATGTAATCATGTTTTTGTTGGTTTGTGAAGTTGGGGTTGTTATAATTGAAGTCCCTTGGTTTGTGATTTTGGTACTCGTTCCTTCTCCAGTTGAGATGAGTCTGGGAGTGTCTGTGTTGTGAGTATTGGCTTTGGGTGGTATTAGTGGGTGGGTGATGTTGATTGGTTGTGGTCATGGAATTGCACTGGTAGAAACTTCCTTGTTCTTGATGTTGAGGCTTCCTCATTCTCAGATAAGAATGAGGTCTCCATGGTGGAAATTTGACATTCACTGCAGCAGACAGCTCCATGTTTTGCTGTGGTTGATGGTGCATTTGTCTATTTGAGTCCTTGAACGCATTCACCCCTTCACTATTCATCACTTATTTTTCTGAGATTGCATTCTATGATTTCTCCAATGAATGTTGGTTATTGACTCCTTTGTCATTGAGGTCTGCAATTCCTTGGGCAGTTGTTGTTGCTTTGAGTAAGCCATCTGAGAAGTAGTCCACTGCTTTTCTTGTTTCTGGGGTTAACCCTTCATAGAAAGCTCGGAAGCCCACTTTATCAGTTGCTTTCTTGTATCTTTCCCAGGCCTTGAAGGGTGGTTCTTCGTCCCCTTGTGTGAATAGATGTTCCTCCTCTTTCGGCTGGATGATCTGTCTAGATGAGGTGAATTTGGCCAGAAATTTGGTGACCAAATCATTCCAACTAGTGATACTTCCTTGGGGAAAAGTTTCAAACCATTGTGCAGCTTCACCCTTTAATGAGAAAGGGAATAACAGGATCTTGTAAGTGTCCTGATCTGGACTATCGGTTTTGACCGCATTACAAGTCCTCAGGAAAGTATATATGTGCTGTTGAGGATCCTCCGATGGATTTCCATCATAAGAACAATTGTTCTTGATGAGTGTAATGAGTGGTGGCTTCATGTCATGATACTCCTTGTTTGTAGAAACTTGATTTCCTGTGGCATGCGATCAAACAGGAGGAATAAACGGTAGCACACTTGAGGATCAAATGAAGTTAGTTAAAATAAACTGTTAGCGAATTGATAGAGGCAATTTCTCAAACAGTTAGTATGTTAGTAAAAAGATAAAGAAAAGTGCTTAATCTAGACCTCCACTTCACTTAATCATTGTCAATCTATTTCAATCCCCGGCAACGGCGCCAAAAACTTGATGGTGTGGAAAACGATCCAACACAAAACTCACCGGCAAGTGTACCGGGTCGCATCAAGTAATAATAACTCACATGAGTGAGGTCGATCCCACAGGGATTGAAGGATTGAGCAATTTTAGTTTAGTGGGTGATTTAGTCAAGCGGATCGAGTGTTGGTTGAGTGATTTGTGTTTAACAGGAAGTAAATGACAGTAAATGTAAAGGGAGAGGGGAATTTGCAGTAAATTAAAGAACAGGAAGGTAAAATGGACTGAATCTTAAAGAACAAGAAAGTAAATGACTAAAACTTAAAGTGCAAGAAATGTAAATTGCAGTAACTTAAATTGCAAGAAATATAAATTGCTTGAAAGTAAAAGGGAATTGAGGACAGGGATTGCAGAATTTAAACAAGAGAAAGTAAATTGCAACAATTGATAGAGCAGAAATTGAATTGGAAGCAATGAGAATTCAAACAGCAAGGAAATAAAAGTGCAGCAGGGTTCATAGAAGAACCAAAAGTAAAATTGGGTCTCAGGTCTCAAGAGACTAGGTAGCAGAGCCTAGATCTCTATTTGCCTTCCTAGATCCAAGCTCACAAAGCAATTGACAAGAATTAGAAGAAGAAGCAGTAAAAAGAATGTAAATAGATTCAATTATGCAGAAAAGAATTAAAAGAGAATTTGAATGGGAATTGAGACAGAATTTCCTCAATTTCTCACACCCAAAACTCAGAAACAGAAGATTAGAAGTGCTCAGGCAAGAATGAGGAAGAAGAGAGATCAATTCTCCTCCCCAATTCTCAGAAATCTCAGTGAAGTCACCAAGAATATTCAAAAGCTCAAAAATAAAAGTGAAAAATTTAAAGCTCCAAGTAAAGGTCAAAGTAAAGGTTGAATGTAAAAGTCCTAATTACATCAAACTAACTCCTATTTATACACTTTCTATTCTTGGATATTGGGATTTGGATGGGCTTTTGAATTGGTGAAGAAATGAATTAAAATGGGATTTTGATTTTGAATTTTTGGCCCAAAATGGTGGTTCCCAGGAGGCTGCCCTGCCCTTGTGGAGGGCAGGGCAGAAAATTGGTGCTTGGTGCGGAGGTTTGGTACGTCTTGGGTGCGTGTTGGTGCGGCTTGGTGCTGCCAGGAACGCAAAACGCTGCCCTGCCCGCGCCAAGGGCAGGGCGGAAAAATGCGGTGCTGCCAGATCGAGGAGTGTGCGCGTTGGTGCTGCCAGGGTCGAAGATTGGTGCGCCAGATTCGTGCGTGGTGCGCCAAGATCGTGCGCCAACCAAATGCTGCCCTGCCCTCGCGGAGGGCAGGGCAGTGTTTCCAAATTGCACTCCCGTGTTCGATTCTTGGCTGGAGCACACGCTCAATTAATTTCCATGGCTTCTTGGCACGGCACTCAACCTTAGTTCCTTGCCTCTTCATGGTTCCTTGTTCGATCCTTGTGGCATGCATCATAGGCATTTTTCCTTTGATTTCTTTCCTTGGAGTGCCCGATACTGCCCTTGTGAAAGGCAGGGCAAGGTTCTCTTCCTCTTGGTCCCAAGGCACATTTTGTGCTCTGCCCTTGTAGTGGGCAGGGCAGAGTTGCCTTCTCTTCTTGGTTCTCTTATGTTGCCCTCCTAGAGGGCAGTGTGCCCTTGTGGAGGGCAATGTTTGCCTCCCCCTTTGCATGCGGCACACTTCCTTTCTTGTTGACCACACTTTCCTTTCCTTGGGCTACACTTCTTAGGCCACGCTTTTCCTTTTCTTTTCTTTTCTTCACCTATAATAAACCAAAACAACCACTCAAAGTATCACTAAATTCAAGAGGCTTATAAATCAATTAAAATTCAATTAAAATTAGCTTAAACCTCATGATTTAGCATTAATTTCATGGTGGTTGCTTGCTTTAAAGAAGTTGTGCATTTTCACTCCAAATCACTTACTTAGGATGCAAGAAAGTGCATAAATGCTAACAAAACAAGTGAAATTAGCTTGAAAAATGGGTATATGATGACTTGTCATCAGCTTCCTCTCTATGGTTACAGAGGGATATCCTTGAGCCTTAAACACAAAGGATTCTTCATTCACTTGAATGATCAATTCTCCTCTGTCAACATCAATCACAGCCTTTGCTGTGGCTAGGAAGGGTCTGCCAAGGATGATGGATTCATCCATGCACTTTCCAATCTCTATGACTATGAAATCAGCAGGGATGTAATGGTCTTCAACCTTTACCAAAACATCATCTACAAGTCTATAAGCTTGTTTTCTTGAATTGTCTGCCATCTCTAGTGAGATTCTTGCAGCTTGTACCTCAAAGATCCCTAACTTCTCCATTACAAAGAGAGGCATGAGGTTTATGCTTGACCCTAGGTCACACAGGGCCTTCTCAAAGGTCATGGTGCCTATGGTACAAGGTATTGAGAACTTTCCAGGGTCCTGTCTCTTTTGAGGTAATCTCTGCCTAGTCAAGTTATCCAGTTCTTTGGTAAGCAAAGGGGGTTCATCTTCCCAAGTCTCATTACCAAATAACTTGTCATTTAGCTTCATGATTGCTCTAAGGTATTTAGCAACTTGCTCTTCAGTGACATCTTCGTCCTCCTCAGAGGAAGAATACTCATCAGAGCTCATGAATGGCAGAAGTAAATCTAATGGAATCTCTATGGTCTCAGTGTGAGCCTCAGATTCCCATGGTTCCTCATTAGGAAACTCATTGGAGGCCAGTGGATGTCCAGTGAGGTCTTCCTCAGTGGCACTCACTGCCTCTTCCTCCTCTCCAAATTCAGCCATGTTGATGGCCTTACACTATCCTTTTGGATTCTCTTCTGTATTGCTTGGAAGAGTGCTAGGAGGGAGTTCAGTAACTTTCTTACTCAGCTGACCCACTTGTGCCTCCAAGTTTCTAATGGAGGACCTTGTTTCAGTCATGATACTTTGAGTGGTTTTGATTAGATCAGAGATCATGGTTGCTAAGTTAGAGTGGCTCTGCTTAGAATTCTCTGTCTGTTGCTGAGAAGATGATGGAAAAGGCTTGCCATTGCAAAACCTGTTTCTTCCACCATTATTGTTATTGAAACCTTGTTGAGGTCTCTATTGATCCTTCCATGAGAGATTTGGATGATTTCTCCATGAAGAATTATAGGTGTTTCCATAGGGTTCTCCCATGTAATTCACCTCTTCCATTGAAGGGTTCTCAGGATTATAAGCTTCTTCTTCAGATGAAGTGATGTGCGGAAAACGATCCGACACAAAACTCACCGGCAAGTGTACCGGGTCGCATCAAGTAATAATAACTCACATGAGTGAGGTCGATCCCACAGGGATTGAAGGATTGAGCAATTTTAGTTTAGTGGTTGATTTAGTCAAGCAAATCAAGTATTGATTGAGTGTTTGGTATCCAACAGTAAGTAAATAACAGAAAATGTAAAGAGGGAAGGGTAGAATTGCAGAAATTAAAAGAAACTGAAAGTAAAAGGACTGAATCTTAAAGAACAAGAAATTAAATGACTGAAACTTAAAGTGCAAGAAATGTAAATTGCAGTAACTTAAAGTGCAAGGAATGTAAATTGCTTGAATGAAAAAGGGATTTGAGGACTGGGATTTCAGGATCTAAGGAAAGAGAAATTGAATTGCAACAATTAATAGAGCAGAAATTGAATTAGAAGCAATTAGAATTCAGACAGTAAGGAAAGTAAGTGCAGCAAAGGTTCACAGAAGAACCAAGAGGAAATTGGGACCTCAGGACTCCAGAGACTAGGTAGCAAAGCCTAGATCTCAATTGCCTTCCCAGATCCAAGTTCACAAAGCAATTAACAAGGAATTGAAGAAGAAGCAGTAAAGGAAATGTGTTTGAATTCAATTATGCAGAGGAGAAATTAAAGAGCTCTTGAGTGGAGATTGAGACAGAATTTCCTCAATTCTTAATACCCAAGACTCAAATAAGAAAAGTAGAAATGCCCAAGCAAGAACCAGGAAGAAGAGAGGTCAATTCTCCTCCCCAATTCTCTGAAATCTCAGTGAAGTCTCTAAGAGAAAATTCAAAAGTTCCAAAATAAAAGTAAAGATTCAAAGCTCAAAAGAAAAGATCCTCATTACATCAAACTATCTCCTATTTATACACTTTCTATTCTTGGATCTTGGGATTTGGATGGGCTTTTGATTTGGTAAAGAAATGAATTAAATTGGATTTTTAATTCAATTTTTGGCCCATGAAGAATTGCTTCCAGGAGGCTGCCCTGCCCTTGTGGAGGGCAGGGCAAAAAATTGATGCGTGCGGCCTTGGTGCGAGCGTGGTGTGCGAGTTTGGTGCGCAAGATGCTGCCCTGCCCTCGCGGAGGGCAGGGCAGAAAATTTTGGTGCGCCAGTTTGGTGCCTGAGCGTGCTGCTGGTGCTGCCGAACCGTCCCTTGGTGCGCCAGAATGGTGCGCCTGTGTGCCACAACAAAATGCTGCCCTGCCCTCACAGAGTGCAGGGCAATGTTTCCAACTTGAAGCCCCGTGTTCGAAACTTGGCCGATGCACACGCTACTATTTTTCCTTGGCTTTCTTGGCACCATAATGAGGCCTAGTTCCTTGCTTCCTCATTGTGCCGTGTTCGATTCTTGTGGCAAGCATAGGTGAATTTTTTCATTGATTTTCTTCCCTTGGTGAGCCCGATACTGCCCTTGTGGAGGGCAGGGCAGTGTTTTGATCTTCTTGATTCCAAGGCACAGATTTGTGCTCTGCCCTTGTCGTGGGCAGGGCAGAGTTGCCTAGCAAGCTTTGTTCCCTTATGTTGCCCTCCTAGAGGGCAGTGTGCCCTTGTGGAGGGCAATGCTTGCTTCCTCCATTTATGAGGCACACTTCTCCTTCCTTTGGCCACGTTTTCTTCTCCTTGGGCCACGCTTTCTTAGGCCACGCTTTTCCTTTTTTTTCTTTTCTTCACCTACAATAAACCAAAACAACCACTCCAAGTATCACTAAATTCACAAGGCTTATAAATCAATTAAAAATCAATTAAATTTAGCTTAAACCTCATGAGTTAACATTAATTTTATGGTGGTTGTTTGATTTAAAGAAGTTATGCATTTTCACTCCAAACCACTTACTTAGGATGCAAGAAAGTGCATAAAGACTAATAAAACAAGTGAAATTAGCTTGAAAAATGGGTATATGATGACCAGTCATCACAACACCAAACTTAAATCTTGCTTGTTCCCAAGCAAGCATCAAAACTAAGAGAAAATGTAATGAACAAGAAAAGAAACATATCCTTATTAAGCAAATAGCAGAACTTGATTTATGGAGTCTTTATGCAGACAATGATAACTCAAGTTATTGTTTGCTGTTACATAATATACATTTTTCATCAAAGGCTTGCTAAACTTGCTGTTATAAGACTCACTTCTTAATTACTCCCTTGCTAACTTTTCTTTCTCATAATGCTTAACAAGCTTATTCTTGTGGAGGTTTGGTGTCTAATGTTGCAGTAGTCGCCTTTGGCTTTAATTTTTTTTTCTTTTACTCAACATCTTTCCACCACAGACACATGGCTCACTATTTCTTCCTAGGATCATTGATGCCCAGCATCTCTTTGGATAACTAAATGTTCTGTATTTAAGTTGCTCTTTATTGTGGACTTTCAATTGGTCATCCCAAATCAGTTGATCTAAGTGACCGGGTTTTAAAATACCCCTCAGAATTTACTCATCCAAGCATATCTTAGTACAAGAACACCACAGGCATATGTCCTAGGGTCCAAGCTATTGGTGTCCAACCTTTATTCTTTATTTTTCTTGCCACTTTGGCTTTTTCTTCTTCCTTTTCTTTCTGTTTTTGTTCCCAAGGGCTTTTTCTTTTATTGATAAGAATCTTTGTAACAGCAAGCTAACTCACACTTTAATGAAAATGATATTATGCAGCAATTATTTCATGAGTTATGCATTTAATCAAACACATATACCACCATTAACTTCCATTCTACTTATGCAACATTGGATATTTACTTTTCAATTCAAACAATTCTCTTTTATTCAAGCATATGGGAAACAAAACAAAATTCAAGCTAAGTGATGAATGACAAGCATTATGCAGATCATTTTTCTAGCTACTTATTGAACAAAGAAAAGTACAAGAAAATGAAATAAAAGGAAATAAACAGTGGAGGCATATCATGTTTCATACATGCTTCTCCTTATTAGAAGAATGAAAGAAGGGGTATGAAAGAACTTTGCCACCTTCTATTGGTCGTGGCTGCTGCTTGATTCTTCCTTTTTCTTCTTTCTCTTCCCTTGCTTGGAATAATCTCGGATCTCTTCACCAGGACATCTTCTACCCCAGACAGAATCTAAGAGTCCTGAGAGCCCAACGTCTTCCAATCTTTTAAAAGTTGCCTCTGTATAGTGACGAGACCTTGCTTGTTGCTTGGCTCCAAATTCAGGGCATTGCTCAAATGGCTTAATCTGAGGATTGAGTGTTGGCAAATTATGGGTCAAGTACTCCAACCTTGCTTGCATGTTTTCATCATTCTCCATTCTTTGCGCATATCTAACTTCTCCCATGGTGTGATGAATATTCTTCCATTGATACAGGTTGTGACTATATTCCCCTGCTTTAGCTTGACTAAAGTACAGCTTATCATATGATTCTTTGAATTCTTTGTATTGCTCTTTTTGTCCTTCAAGAATCTGTGCTTGAAATTCTTGCTGCTGAGTCATCATTTGTTGTTGCCATCTCTCTTGCTTCTCCTCCATTCGACGCTGCCAAGCTTCTCTCTCCTCTTTATCTTTCAGATATTGCTCCCTAAACTCTGGATGGGGCTCTAGATATTGCTCTTGGCGCCCCAGATTATGCTCTTGTTGAGTCTGCATGAGTTGTTGAGATAGCTCTTCTATTGCTCTGTGTAGCTGGCTCATGTCTATGGCATCATGAGCTTGATTTCGTCCTTCTTCTCTTTGTGATCTCCTTTGTCTGGGAGCTACCACCCCCTCTGGATCATCTTCTTCATTTATTCCTTCCATACTCTTCTTGGTGATCCCTTTCCCCTTTTTCATTTTTTCTGTGTCCTCATCTTCAAAGATTACTCCAGCTTTGTCACATAGCCTGAGGATGGTACTTGGATGTCCAAGACCACTTGATTTACTTGTGCTATTAGCCATCTCTTGAATACTGTCGGCTATGAGTTGTGCAAGGTTGATTTCACCTCCATGTAAGATGCAGTATGTCAAGAGTGCTCGTTTGATTGTGACCCAAGAGGCGTTTCCAGTAGGAAGGATAGATCTCCTTACTATTTCATACCATCCCTTGGCCACAGGAGTAAGATTTATCCTCCTCAAGTGACTTGGAATTCCCTTTGAATCTCTTTCCCAATCTGTATTCTCCACACATAACCCCTGCAAGATCTCATCAGGATTGTTTTCCATCTGCAATCTGGTTTCATAACTGGGCTCTGCATAAGTTATGGTTCTCAACTTTAGGGCCCTTGTGATGGCTGCTGGGCTAAAACTCACTTCAACTCCTCTGACATAACTTGTGTAAGGGGCACTATCTTTGTTTTCTTTCACAGCATTTGCATAGAACTCCCTGATCATGACTGCACTGATGTCAACAAGAGGAGCACATAAAAGTTCCCACCTTCTTTCTTTAGTGATTTGCCTCATGATGGGGTATTCCCCGTCTCTCAACTCAAGGCCTTTCTCATAGATTACATTCTTTGTCTCCATGAACCCATGATATCTCCCTTCATGGAATTGGGATCTAAATTTGTTTGCATCAAATGATGGAAGTTCGGCTATCATAGGTTCCTTTCTCGGCCTTCTTTTCGAACTTGAGGAAGCCATTGGATTTGAGGTGAGAAGAAAGGAAAAGTGAGAATAGAAGAAAGATGTGTTGTGTTTGGGATGATTCTCGGTTCTGTTGTGTGAGATAAGGGAATTATTTTAGTTTTGGGAGTAGAGGGGATTATGGCTTTCATGTGAAGGTAGCTTGAATGAGTGTGTGAACCGTTTAGTGCTACGGCTATTAATAGGCAGATTCTTCAAGCTTTTCAACAAAACCACAATGAATGAGGAAGGAGCTCGTTGGTGCTCATGAAGGGTTGAGATTGAGTTGTTCATCCAAAGGATTCATGGAATGGACGGTCTGCATGCATTGTTGAGGCTTTGACGAGGATTCTCTTCTCATTGGTTGCATGCATTTAGGTGTTCGATGATGCATGCATGCAAACTCTGCTTCCCAAGGAGCACGCTCTCCTAGGCCCATGTGACTACTCCTCACTTAGCTTGTCCTAGTCGTGGCCCCTCCTTGTTTTTGTCTCAATCTTTTTCTCCTGCATGAACCAAAACAGCTAGCCTTAGAACATTAATATAGTCGTTGGCAATTTATTTGCAAAAAAAAAGAATGTTTTGTTTTGTTTAATTGTTATTTATTATATTTTTTTTTGTGGTCAATTGTGTCCCTTAATTAAAGGTGCTAAAAGTTGGTGAACACCAAACTTATCTTTTATTGAGGGGATGGCTTAGCAATGCAAACCATTCTTCACAATTGATATATAAAAAAAAAATTTTATGCATGATCCCTTTCTGTGTGGTTTTGATTTCATGAATGGGAGATGATCTGTTGAACAGTGTTGCATATGCAGACACCAAACTTAGTGTTTGATCATATGCTTCATCAAAATGATTTTTCATATGTTCTAAGAATAGCCCCCTTTCTTTTGAAAAGCAAAAGTTAAGTGTGTCTTCAGGGACACCAAACTTAGAAGTCTGACTTATGCTCTAAAATAATGTCTGCATTTAACAGATATGAAAGTTCAAAATCATACTCAAGGGAAGCATAGCTTATTAGATGAAAGAGAAGACAGAAATCTTAAATCTTGGGTTGCCTCCCATGAAGTGCTCTTTTATTGTCACTAGCTTGACATTGAACTCCCTTTAGGGTGGTTGATGTTGGTGATGTCTCAACTTGTCACCTCTCACTGTAAGCTTTCTCTGTGTGCCTTGATGCTCAATTTCCATATGCTCAAGAGAAAGTACTTGGTTGACAGTGTAATAATCTTTTGTTCCCAGCTGTTGATACACTAGTTGCACCTTGTCACCTTTGGAGAATCCTTCAGTTGGAATTTTCTTATTCTTCCACCCCTTGTAGGCCTTTTTCTTGTTTTTCTTGTTTTTCTTCCTTGTTGATATGTTTCCTTTGACAGTGACTTGAGTTGTGATACCTTCCTTCTTGTTTATCATCCCAACTTCTTTTTGAATTCCTTTTTCTTCTTGCAGCTGCTTGTTTTTCTGTTCTACTGCTTTGTCGGTTGCTTGCTTTGGAAGGAAGTCACTACTTATCTTGCTTGTTTCTTCATTCCTTTGTAATTCTGGAAAAACTTTCAAGGTGATGCTCTCCTCATGCATCCTGAGGGTTAGCTCTCCCTGCTCTATATCCACAATGGCCCTAGCAGTGGCCAAAAATGGTCGACCAAGTATTATGGAGTCATTTCCATTTTCTGAAGAATCCAGGATCACAAAATCTGCCAGATAGATGAACTTGTCAACCTTAACTAAAAGGTTCTCAATCAGCCCTTTAGGATATACTACTGATTGGTCCACCAACTCCAAGGACATCTGTATTGGTTTCACCTCCTCTATGCCAAGCTTTTTCACTAAAGAAGATGGGATTAGATTTATGCTTGCTCCTAAGTCACACATCCCCTTGTTGATGAATAGGCTTCCAATAGTGCAGGGTAGGAAGAAACCTCCAGGATCTTCAAGCTTGGGAGGGAGTCCCTTTTTGATGAGTGCACTGTATTCTTCACTAAGCATTACAGTCTCCTTCTCATTCCAACTTCTCTTCTTGTTGATGAGCTCCTTTAAGAACTTGGCATACAGAGGCATTTGCTTCAATGCCTCAGCCAAGGGTATGTTGATTTCCAGTTTCTTGAAAGTCTCAAGAAATTTGTGGAAATGCTGATCCTTTGTCTCTTTGTGGAATTTCTGTGGATACGGTATTGGGGGTATCAAGCTTTTCTCCCCTTGAAGTTGTCTTGGAATCGGTTCTTCCATGATCTGCTTTCTCTTCTTCAGATTCTGTGGTTGGTTGTTTTCCTCTGTGAGTTTTTTTGGGATATTCTTGCTTGTCATGTCCTTGTTGATGGCTTCATCATTCTTTGTTGGCTCATTGTCATTCTCCATAAGTTTCTTGGTTGCTCCTTGGTTACCATCCACTAATATCTTTCCACTCCTTAGTTGCACGACCTTGCATTCTTCCTTTGGGTTAGGAATGGTGTCACTTGGTAATGAGCTTGATGGTTTTTCAACAGAAATCTGTTCGGAGATTTGTCCAATTTGCCTTTCTAAGTTCTTCATGGTGGCTTCTTGGTTCTTTGTTGTCAATTCTTGGTTCTTCATCATTTTCTCCATGAACAGCTCTAGATTAGTGATCCTCTGAGATTCTTGTAAGATGGGTTGGTTTTGGGGTGTTGTTGGATGATGATATGTGCTTTGGTTAGTTGGGTGGTTATTGGGTAGGTGATGGTTAGAGTTGGGATAATTATTTTGTGGTTTTCTGTATGTATTTTGGTTAGTGTTTGGCTGGGGGTTGTAGTTTGTGTTTTTCCAATTGTTCTGACTTGAGTTTCTTTGCCATGGTTGTTGGTTTTGATTGTGGTTGTCTCCCCATCTGAGGTTGGGATGGTTCTTCCAAGATGGATTGTAAGTATCACCATAGACTTCATTTGTTCCAGGATTTTGGTTGTGCATGTACTGGACTTGCTCTTGCTGTTGCTCCTCTTGAGTTTCTTCACTTTGCACCCATGTGGTTGATGGTTGGCTTGTGGTGCTCACTGCTGCTACTTGCAGGCCATCAATTCTTTTGGCCATTTGCTCAAACTGTTGTTGAATCTGCTGCTGCATCATCTTATTTTGAGCTAGAATTGAATTAACTCCTTCCAACTCCATTACTCCTCTTCTTTGTGATGGTTGGCGTTGTCTTTGATGAGCAAAGAAATATTGGTTGTTGGCCACCATATCAATGAGGTTTTGAGCTTCCTCTGTAGTTTTCATGAGTTGTAATGAGCCTCCAGCTGAATGATCAAGTGCTTCTTGAGCCTTTAGAGTAAGTCCTTCATAGAAGTTTTGCAACTTATCCCACTCAGTAAACATCTATGGTGGACATTTCCTCAATAGTGCCTTATACCTTTCCCATGCTTCATATAGATTCTCAGCCTCCATTTGAGTAAATGTCTGCACCTCAGTCTTCAATCTTATGATCCTTTGAGGGGGATAAAATTTGGCGAGGAACTTGCTCACCAAGTCATCCCAAGTGTTGATACTTTCCTTTGGGAACGTTTCTAGCCATTGAGTGGCTTTGTCCCTAAGAGAGAATGGAAAGAGCAGCAACTTGTAACTGTCAGGAGGCACACCATTGGTTTTGACAGTGTCACAAATCCTCAAGAAAGTGGATAAATGTTGATTCGGATCCTCCAATGGCCCTCCTCCAAAAGAACAGTTGTTTTGGACTAGTATAATGAGCTGTGGCTTCAGTTCAAAGTTGTTTGCATTGACATTGGGGGGAAGAATGCTACTCCCACAATGTCTAGCATTTGCAAATGTGTAGGAAGCCAGTACTCTTCTTTGTTGTAAGTTGTTGTTGGCTCCTCCTTCTGGCTGATTGGGATTTGATGGATCTCCTTCCATTTCTTGGAATTCCTTCTCAGATTCTTCCTTTCCAATGACGTTCTTCCCTCTTTCAGCTCTTCTTATTCTTCGAAGAGTTCTTTGGTCAATTTCAGAGAGAATAGGGGAGGATCTTCCTGTACCTGACATACAAACACACAATAAGAAACACACAGATCCAGAAAACCAGTGAAACTTCACTTCTATTGCTAGAGTGAGGTTTTTTTTTTGTTAGTTTAAGCAAAAATACAAACAGTTAGTGTGTTAGAGAAACAAAAAAGAAAAAGTGCTTGATCTAGACCTCCACTTCACTTAATCATTGTCAATCTATTTCAATCCCCGGCAACGGCGCCAAAAACTTGATGTGCGGAAAATGATCCGACACAAAACTCACCGGCAAGTGTACCGGGTCGCATCAAGTAATAATAACTCACATGAGTGAGGTCGATCCCACAGGGATTGAAGGATTGAGCAATTTTAGTTTAGTGGTTGATTTAGTCAAGCAAATCAAGTATTGATTGAGTGTTTGGTATCCAACAGTAAGTAAATAACAGAAAATGTAAAGAGGGAAGGGTAGAATTGCAGAAATTAAAAGAAACTGAAAGTAAAAGGACTGAATCTTAAAGAACAAGAAATTAAATGACTGAAACTTAAAGTGCAAGAAATGTAAATTGCAGTAACTTAAAGTGCAAGGAATGTAAATTGCTTGAATGAAAAAGGGATTTGAGGACTGGGATTTCAGGATCTAAGGAAAGAGAAATTGAATTGCAACAATTAATAGAGCAGAAATTGAATTAGAAGCAATTAGAATTCAGACAGTAAGGAAAGTAAGTGCAGCAAAGGTTCACAGAAGAACCAAGAGGAAATTGGGACCTCAGGACTCCAGAGACTAGGTAGCAAAGCCTAGATCTCAATTGCCTTCCCAGATCCAAGTTCACAAAGCAATTAACAAGGAATTGAAGAAGAAGCAGTAAAGGAAATGTGTTTGAATTCAATTATGCAGAGGAGAAATTAAAGAGCTCTTGAGTGGAGATTGAGACAGAATTTCCTCAATTTTTAACACCCAAGACTCAAATAAGAAAAGTAGAAATGCCCAAGCAAGAACCAGGAAGAAGAGAGGTCAATTCTCCTCCCCAATTCTCTGAAATCTCAGTGAAGTCTCTAAGAGAAAATTCAAAAGTTCCAAAATAAAAGTAAAGATTCAAAGCTCAAAAGAAAAGATCCTCATTAAATCAAACTATCTCCTATTTATACACTTTCTATTCTTGGATCTTGGGATTTGGATGGGCTTTTGATTTGGTGAAGAAATGAATTAAATTGGATTTTTAATTCAATTTTTGGCCCATGAAAAATTGCTTCCAGGAGGCTGCCCTGCCCTTGTGGAGGGCAGGGCAGAAAATTGATGCGTGCGGCCTTGGTGCGAGCGTGGTGTGCGAGTTTGCTGCGCAGGATGCTGCCCTGCCCTCGCGGAGGGCAGGGCAGAAAATTTTGGTGCGCCAGTTTGGTGCCTGTGCGTGCTGCTGGTGCTGCCGAACCGTCCCTTGGTGCGCCAGAATGGTGCGCCTGTGTGCCACAACAAAATGCTGCCCTGCCCTCGCAGAGGGCAGGGCAATGTTTCCAACTTGAAGCCCCGTGTTCGAAACTTGGCCGATGCACACGCTACTATTTTTCCTTGGCTTTCTTGGCACCATAATGAGGCCTAGTTCCTTGCTTCCTCATTGTGCCGTGTTCGATTCTTATGGCAAGCATAGGTGAATTTTTTCTTTGATTTTCTTCCCTTGGTGAGCCCGATACTGCCCTTGTGGAGGGCAGGGCAGTGTTTTGATCTTCTTGATTCCAAGGCACAGATTTGTGCTCTGCCCTTGTCGTGGGCAGGGCAGAGTTGCCTAGCAAGCTTTGTTCCCTTATATTGCCCTCCTAGAGGGCAGTGTGCCCTTGTGGAGGGCAATGCTTGCTTCCTCCATTTATGCGGCACACTTCTCCTTCCTTTGGCCACGTTTTCTTCTCCTTGGGCCACGCTTTCTTAGGCCACACTTTTCCTTTTTTTTCTTTTCTTCACCTACAATAAACCAAAACAACCACTCCAAGTATCACTAAATTCACAAGGCTTATAAATCAATTAAAAATCAATTAAATTTAGCTTAAACCTCATGAGTTAACATTAATTTCATGGTGGTTGTTTGATTTAAAGAAGTTATGCATTTTCACTCCAAACCACTTACTTAGGATGCAAGAAAGTGCATAAAGACTAATAAAACAAGTGAAATTAGCTTGAAAATTGGGTATATGATGACCAGTCATCATGAAGCGTCCTTAGTACTGCCTGGTGTAGCTTGCATTCCAGACAGACTTTGAGAAATCATATTTACTTGCTGAGTCAATATTTTGTTTTGAGCCAATATGGCATTCAGAGTATCAATCTCAAGAACTTCTTTCTTCTGATTCGTCCTATTATTCACAGGATTCCTTTCAGAAGTGTACATGAATTAGTTATTTGCAACCATTTTAATGAGCTCTTGAGCTTCTACAGGCGTCTTCTTTAGATGAAGAGATCATCCAGCAAAGCTATCCAATGACATCTTGGACAGTTCAGACAGACCATCATAGAAGATACCTATGATGCTCCATTCAGAAAGCATGTCAGAAGGACACTTTCTGATCAATTGTTTGTATCTTTCCCAAGCTTCATAGAGGGATTCACCTTCCTTCTGTCTGAAGGTTTGGACTTCCACTCTAAGCTTACTCAATTTTTGAGGTGGAAAGAACTTTGCCAAGAAGGCATTGACTAGCTTTTCCCAAGAGTTCAGGCTTTCTTTAGGTTGTGAGTCCAACCATATCCTAGCTCTGTCTCTTACAGCAAACGGGAATAGCATAATTCTGTAGACCTCAGGGTCAACCCCATTGGTCTTGACAGTGTCACAGATTTGCAAGAATTCAGCTAAGAACTGATGAGGATCTTTCAATGGAAGTCCATGGAACTTGCAATTCTGTTGCATTAGAGAAACTAATCAAGGCTTAAACTCAAAGTTGTTTGCTCCAATGGCAGGGATAGAGATGCTTCTCCCATAGAAGTCGGGAGTAGAAGCAGTAAAGTCACCCAGCACCTTCCTTGCATTGTTGGCATTGTTGTTGTTTTCGGCTGCCATGGTTTCTTCTTCTTTTAAGAGCTCTGTTAGGCCCTCTAGAAAGAGTTGTGCTTTAGTTTCTCTTAGCTTTCGCTTCAAGGTCCTTTCAGGTTCAGGGTCAGCCTCAACAAGAATGCTTTTGTCTTTGCTCCTGCTCATATGAAAGAGAAGAGAACAATAAAATATGGAATCCTCTATGTCACAGTATAGAGATTCCTTGAGGTGTCAGAGGAAAAGAAAAGTAGAAGGAAGAGGTAGAAGAATTCGAACTTATCAAGAAAGATAGAGTTCGAATTGTGCATTGAGGAGGAGTGTTAGTCCATAAATAGAAGGATGTGAGAAGAGGGGAAGAAATTTTCGAAAATAAATTAAAAAGATTTTAAAAACATTTTGAAAAATTGAAGAATGATTTTTGAAAAATATGATTGGGAAAGAAATAAAGTGATTTTTGAAAAAAGATTTTGAAATTATAAATCAAAAGATATGATTGAAAACTATTTTGACAAAGATGTGATTAAGAAGATATGATTGAAAAGTTATGGTTTTAAAAAGATGTGATTGAAAAGATATGATTGAGAAACAATTTAAAAAAATTTGATTTTTAAAATTAATGACTTGGCTAACAAGAAAAGATATGATTCAAACATTAAACCTTTTTCAACAGAAAAGGCAACATACTTGAAATATTGAATCAAATCATTAATTGTTAGCAAGTATCTTTGAAAATGGAAAGAAATTGATTTTGAAAATATATTATTGAAAAGATATGATTTAAAAAAATTTAATTTTGAAAAATTTTGAAAACTTGAAAAAAATTTGAATTAAAAACAAAATCTTCCCTCTTGTGCTATCCTGGCGTTAAATGCCCAGAATGGTATACATTTTGGCGTTTAACCCCCAAAACTCGCCCCTTTTGGGCGTTAAACGCCCAGCCAGGCACCCTAGCTGGCGTTTAAATGCCAGTTTTCCCTGCTCACTGGGCGTTTTGAACGCCCAGCTTTCTTTGTGTAATTCCTCTGCTGTATGTTCTGAATCTTCAATTCTCTGTATTATTCACTTGAAAAGACACAAATAAAAAATTTTTTTGGATTTTTAATAATGAGGAATAATCAGAATGAAACTAAGATCAAATAAATAATGCATGTAAGACACTAAACTTAGAAGTTTGTATACTATTGACACTAACAACATGAGAATGCATATGAGAAACAACAAAACACTCAAGACAAGAGAATTTAAAGATTAGAACAAGGAAATCATCAAGAACAACTTGAAGATTAATGAAGACACATGAATGAATTCAAAAAAAAATGCAAGAAGAACAGAAACATGCAATTGATACCAAACTTAAAATGAGACACTAGACTCAACAAAAAAAACATAAAATATTTTTGGTTTTTATGATTTTATATTTTTTTTGGATTTTTTTGAAAATTGAATGAAAAAGAAAATAAGGATATCAAAATTCTTAATAAGAATTCCAGGAATCATGCAAGGTTAGTCTAAAGCTTTAGTTTAAAGAAATTAGACATGGCTAGCCAAGCTTCAGCAGGACATTACATTCAAGAGCTAAATTGATGAGAATCAATCAGCTTTGGTGATGATAAGAACATCATCTTGAAACACTAGAATTCATTCTTAAGAACTCTGAAAAAATACCTAAGCTAAGCAACAAGATGAACCATCAGTTGTCCAAACTCAAACAATCCCCGGCAACGGCGCCAAAAACTTGGTGTTGTTGCCGGATCAAAACATGGCACTGTTATTGCAGGGAACAAATGCAAAACTGTAGTTAGGACATTTAATTCCCCGGCAACGGTGCCAAAAACTTGGTGCACGAAATTGTGATCTTCAATGGCGCCATCAACATGATATGCTCAATTGCAATCTCAACTTTTTATCACAACATCGCACAACTAACCAGCAAGTGCACTGGGTCGTCCAAGTAATAAACCTTACGCGAGTAAGGGTCGATCCCACGGAGATTGTTGGTATGAAGAAAGCTATGATCATCTTGTAAATCTCAGTCAGGCGGATTCAAATGGTTATGGAGGATTAATGACTAAAAGATGAATAAAACATAAAATAAAGATAGAGATACTTATGTAATTCATTGGTGAGAATTTCAGATAAGCGAATGGAGATGCTTTGTCCCTTCCGTCTCTCTGCTTTCCTACTGTCTTTTTCCAATCCTTCTTACTCTTTTCCATGGCAAGCTGTATGTTGGGCATCACCATTGTCAGTGGCTACAGTCCCGTCCTATCAATGAAAATGTTCAACGTGCTCTGTCACAGCACGACTAATCATCTGTCGGTTCTCAATCAGGTTGGAATAGAATCCAGTTATTCTTTTGCGTCTGTCACTAACGCCCAGCCTTCAGGAGTTTGAAGCTCATCACAGTCATTCAATCCTTGAATCCTACTCAGAATACCACAGACAAGGTTTAGACCTTCCGGATTCTCTTGAATGCCGCCATCAATTCTAGCTTATACCACGAAGATTTTGATTAAGAAATCCAAGAGATATCCACTCAATCTAAGGTAGAACGGAGGTGGTTGTCAGACACACGTTCATAGGTGAGAATGATGATGAGTGTCACGAATCATCACATTCAACAAGTTGAGGAACAGGTGATATCTTAGAACAAGAATAAGCCGAATTGAATAGAAGAACAATAGTAATTGCATTGATACTCGAGGTACAGCAGAGCTCCACACCTTAATCTATGGTGTGTAGAAACTCCACCGTTGAAAATACATAAGAACAAGGTCTAGGCATGGCTGAATGGCCAGCCTCCAAATGATTTAAGAACTAGATGTCCAAAGATGATCCTCAGATCTAAAGTGATCAAAAGATTAAAAATGATCCAAAGATGAAAAATACAATAGTAAAAGGTTCTATTTGTAGATAACTAGTAGCTTAGGGTTTACAAAGATGAGTAAATGACATAAAAATCCACTTCCGGGCCCACTTGGTGTGTGCTTGGGCTAAGCATTGAAGCTTTCATGTGTAGAGACTTTTCTTGGAGTTAAACGCCAGCTTTTGTGCCAGTTTGGGCGTTTAACTCCCATTCTTGTGCCAGTTCCGGCATTAAACGCCAGAATTCTTGAGCTGACTTGGAACGCCTGTTTGGGCCATCAAATCTCGGGAAAAGTATGGACTATTATACATTGCTGGAAAGCCCAGGTTGTCTACTTTATAAAGACGTTGAGAACGCACCAATTGGGCTTCTGTAGCTCTAGAAAATCCACTTCGAGTGCAGGGAGGTCAGAATCCAACAGCATCTGCAGTCCTTTTCAGCCTCTGAATCAGATTTTTGCTCAAGTCCCTCAATTTTAGCCAAAAAATACCTGAAATCACAAAAAAACATACAAACTCATAGTAAAGTCCAGAAAAGTGAATTTTAACTAAAAACTAATAAAAATATAATAAAAACTAACTAAAATATACTAAAAACAAACTAAAAACAATGCCAAAAAGCGTATAAATTATCCGCTCATCACATTGCATAGACCAAAAGGCATTCTTCTGTAAGCAAACACGCCAGAAGGACAGGTGAATGCTATCTTCTCTTGATCTTGAGGATCCACTGCAATTTGATTGTAGCCTGAATAGCCATCCAAAAAGCAGTAATAATCATGACCCGCTAGTCTTTCTAGCATCTGGTCTATGAATGGTAAAGGAAAATGATCCTTTCTGTTGGCTGTATTGAGCCTTCTGTAGTCAATACACATACGCCACCCTGTAACTGTTCTTGTAGGAACCAGTTCATTCGTTTCATTATGAACCACTGTCATGCCTACCTTCTTGGGGACAACTTGAACAGGGCTCACCCAGGGGCTATCAGAAATAGGATAAATAATCCCAGCCTCTATTAACTTAGTGACCTCTTTCTGCACCACCTCCTTCATGGCTGGATTTAGCTGCCTTTGTGGTTGAACCACTCGCTTGGCATTATCCTCCAATAGGATCTTGTGCATGCATCTTGCTGGGCTAATGCCCTTAAGATCACTTATGGACCATCCAAGAGCTGTCTTGTGTGCCCTTAGCACTTGAATTAGTGCTTCCTCTTCCTGTGAATTTAAAGCAGAGCTTATGATCGCTGGAAAAGTGTCACCTTCTCCTAGAAATGCATACTTCAGGGATGGTGGTAGTGGTTTGAGCTCAGGTTTGGGAGGCTTATCCTCTTCCTGAGGAATTTTCAGAGGTTCTTTTATTTCCTCTGATTCCTCCTGAACATCTTTAAAGATGTCCTCTAGCTCTAATTCGAGACTCTCAGTCATATTGATCTCTTCCACCAAAGAGTCAATAATATCAGCGCTCATGCAATCATTTGATGTGTCTGGATGCTGCATAGCTTTGACAGCATTCAACTTGAACTCATCCTTATTGACTCTCAGGGTCACTTCCCCTTTTTGTACGTCAATAAGAGTGCGTCCAGTTGCTAGGAAGGGTCTTCCTAGGAGGAGAGTTGCACTCTTGTGCTCCTCCATTTCCAGCACTACAAAGTCAGTGGGAAAGGCAAATGGCCCAACCTTGACAATCATGTCTTCAATTATGCCTGATGGATATTTAATGGAGCCATCAGCAAGTTGGAGACATATCTGGGTTGGTTTGACTTCTTCAGTCAACCCAAGCTTTCTGATAGTGGTTGCAGGTATCAGGTTGATGCTTGCTCCAAGGTCACATAGGGCTGTCTTGGTACAAGCACCTTCTAATGTGCATGGTATCATAAAGCTTCCTGGATCTTGAAGCTTCTCTGGAAAGCTTTTCAGAATGACTGCACTGCATTCTTCAGTGAGAAACAACTTTTGAATTTCTCTCCAATCCTTCTTATGACTTAAGATCTCTTTCATGAACTTAGTATAAGAGGGTATTTTATCAAGTGCCTCTGCAAATGAAATCTTTATTTCAAGAGTCCTGAGATAGTCTGCAAAGTGGGCAAATTGTTTATCCTGTTCCGCTTGGCAGAGTTTCTGAGGATAAGGCATCTTGGCTTTATATTCTTCAACCTTAGTTGCTGCAGGTTTATTCCCTACAGAGGTGGTTGGAGAAGCCTTCTTAGAGGGGTTACTATCAGCACTCTCAGGTGTCTGATTCCTCATTGGCGTTTGAACGCCAGGACTGGGTGCAGGATGGGCGTTTAACACCAGCTTTCCACCCTTTTCTGGCGTTTGAACACCAGAACTGGGCAAGGAATGGGCGTTTAACGCCAACTTTTCCCCCTTTTCTGGCGTTTGAACGCCAGAAGTATTCCTCTCTGGGCTCTTACTGTCCTCAGAGGGATTTTGGGCAGTGGTTTGGTTATCCTCTGTCAGTTGTTCCTTTCTTGGCTTTCTGCTGCTTTGAGTTGATACATTCAATGTCTTCCCACTCCTTAATTTAACAGCTTGGCATTATTCTGTTATTTGTTTAGATAGCTGCTGTCTTGTCTGATTCAATTGTGCTTCCATATTCTGGTTAGCATTTTTAGTTTCTTGGAGCATCTCTTTAAACTCTGCTAATTGTTTTGTCATCAGGAGTAATTGTTGATTAAGTTCAACAATCTGTTCTTGAGGATTAGGATCAGTTGTTACTGCCATAGCTTCTTCTTTTATAGAGGACTCACTGCTTGAGTATAGATGTTGATTTCTAGCAACCATTTCTATGAGCTCTTGAGCCTTTTCAATCGTCTTCCTCATGTGTATAGATCCACCAGCTGAGTGGTCTAAAGACATCTGAGCTTTTTCTGTAAGCCCATAATAGAAGAAGTCTAACGGTACCCATTCTAAAAACATTTCAGAGGGGCATTTCCTTATCATACCTCTGTACCTCTCCCAGGCATTATAAAGGGATTCATTATCCTCTTGTTTAAAGCCTTGGATGTCCAGCCTTAGCTGTGTCATCCTTTTTGGAGGGTACAATTGATTCAGGAATTTGTCTGAGAACTGTCTCCATGTTTTTATGCTTGCTATGGGTTGATTATTTAACCACCTCTCAGCTTGATCTTTTACAGCAAATGGAAATAGTAATAATCTGTAGACATCCTGATCCACTTCTTTATCACGTACTGTGTCAGCAATTTGTAAGAACTGTGCCAGAAACTCAGTAGGTTCTTCTTGTGGAAGACTGGAATACTGGCAATTTCGCTGCACCATGATAATGAGTTGAGGATTTAGCTCAAAGCTGCTTGCTTTAATGGGAGGTATACAGATGCTACCCCCAAATGCAGCTGTAGTGGGGTTAGCATATGACCCCAGAGTCCTTCTAGACTACTCAATTCCACTTAGGTCCATGATGGAGAAAGGAAGATGATGTGGATTGCAAGTAAATTATATTTTTATTTTTTATTTTTTATTTTATTTAATTAAAAGTGACCGAAAATAATAAAATAAAATATATGGAAAATAAAATAAAATTTCGAAAACTAAAAGAAAATAAAATCAAAGCAAATTGAAAACTAAATTAATTAATTAATTAAAAAGATTTTGGAATTAGTGATTAAAAAAATATGATTGAAAATTATTTTGAAAAAGATATGATTGAGAAAATATGATTGCAATTAAAAAAATGATTGAAAAGATATGATTGAAGAAATTAAAAAGATTTGAAAAGATCAATTTTTGAAATTAGAATTTTGACTTGACTAAAAAAAAGATATGATTTTGAAAATCTTTGACTAATTTAATGCGAAATTTTGAAAATTATGAGTAAAATAAGGAAAGGATATTTTTTTTATTTTTAAATTTTAATGAGGAAAGAGAAAAACAACAAAACGACACTAAACTTAGAAATTTTAGATCAAAACAAAAAGAACAAACAAGAAAACTTGGAATTTCAAGATGAACACCAAGAACACTTTGAAGATCAAGATGAACACTAAGAACAAATTTTTTTTTTAATTTTTAAGTGAATAAAAGCACAAAAGACACCAAACATAAAATTTTTAGAAAATCAAACACAAATTTTTGAAAAATTAAAGGAAAACACAAAGAAGACACCAAACTTAAATTATGGAACTAAACTCAAATAAAAGACTCTAAACCAACAAAAATAAAATATTCCTAATCTAAGCAACAAGATAAACCGTCAATTGTCCAAACTCGAACAATCCCCGGCAACGGCGCCAAAAACTTGGTGCACGAAATCACAATCACACTTTTGTAATTTCGCACAACTAACCAGCAAGTGCACTGGGTCGTCCAAGTAATACCTTACGTGAGTAAGGGTCGATCCCACGGAGGTTGTCGGCTTGAAGCAAGCTATAGTTATCTTGTAACTCTGAGTCAGGATATCAATAATTCTCAGATTTAATTGTAAAAAGTAAAAGAACATGAAGTAAATACTTGTTTTGCAGTAATGGAGAAAAGGTTGAGGTTTTGGAGTTGCTCTATCTTCTGAATCTCTGCTTTCCTACTGTCTTCTTCTTCATGCACGCAAGGCTCCTTCCATGGCAAGCTGTATGTTGGGTTTCACCGTTGTCAATGGCTACCTCCCGTCCTCTCAATGAAAATGTTCAACGCACGCTGTCACCGCACGGCTAATCATCTGTCGGTTCTCGATCATGCTGGAATAGGATCCATTGATCCTTTTGCGTCTGTCAGTACGCCCAACACTCGCGAGTTTGAAACTCGTCACAGCCATTCAATCCCTGAATCCTACTCGGAATACCACAGACAAGGTTTAGACTTTCCAGGTTCTCAAGAATGGCCGCCAATGGATTCTAGCTTATACCACGGAGATTCTGATTAAGGAATCCAAGAGATACACACTCAATCAAAGGTATAACGGAGGTGGTTGTCAGACACACGTTCATAGGTGAGAATGGTGATGAGTGTCATGGATCATCACATTCATCAGGTTGAAGAACAAGTGGTATCTTAGAATAGAAGCAAGCATGATTGAATGAAAAACAGTAGTAATTGCATTAATTCATCAAGACACAGTAGAGCTCCTCACCCCCAACCATGGGGTTTAGAGACTCATGCCGTAAAAGATACAATATGAAACGTGTAAAGTGTCATGAGGTAAAGATACAATAGCAAAAAGTCCTATTTATAGTGAACTAGTAACCTAAGGTTTACAAGAATGGGTAAATGACGTAAAAATCTACTTTCGGGGTCCACTTGGTGTGTGCTTGGGCTGAGCATTGAAGCTTTCATGTGTAGAGACTTTTCCTGGAGTTAAACGCCAGCTTTTGTGCCAGTTTGGGCGTTTAACTCCAACTTTTGTGCCAGTTCCGGCGTTAAACGCCGGGAATTCTGAAGCTGATTTGGAACGCCGGTTTGGGCCATCAATCCTTGGGCAAAGTATGGACTATTATATATTGCTGAAAAGCCCAGGATGTCTACTTTTCAACGCAATTGAGAGCACGCCAATTGGGATTCTGTAGCTCCAGAAAATCAACTTCGAGGGTAGGGAGGTCAGAACCCAACAGCATCTGCAGTCCTTTTTCAGCCTCTGAATTAGATTTTTGCTCAGGTCCCTCAATTTAAGCCAGAAAATACCTGAAATCATAGAAAAACACACAAACTCATAGTAAAGTCCAGAAAAGTGAATTTTAATTAAAAACTAAGAAAAATATAATAAAAACTAACTAAAATGTACTAAAAACATACTAAAAACAGTGCCAAAAAGCGTATAAATTATCCGCTCATCATCGGGCCCTGTCGAGTTACTTGGTAATCCTCTTTCTTGGACCTTGTTCAGGTCTATTTCAGAGATTATCTTTGTAACTTTATGTTTTTGGGCCAACTTCGTCATGTTGGGCCTTGTCGAGTTACTTGGTAATCCTCTTTCTTGGACCTTGTTCAGGTCTCTTTCAGGGATTATCTTTGTAACTTTATGTTTTTGGGCCGACTTCGTCATGTCAGGCCCTGTCGAGTTACTTGGTAATCCTCTTTCTTTGACATTGTTCAGGTCTCTTTCAGGGATTATCTTTGTAACTTGTTCGTAGGAGTCCGACTTCGTCTTGTCGGGCTCTTCTAAGTTATAGTAATCCTCTTTTATAGGGCTGGCTAGACCTCTTTTCAGGGCTTTACTTATAACTTCGGTTATTGTGGCTGGTCCGACTTCTTGCATTATTCTATTTTTATCTTTGCCGATTTTGTAGAGATTGGGTTTTAACCCTCGTTTGGTCGACCTTTTAATGAATTTGGTTTTCATCTTTGGTCTTTATCATGATCGCATAGTGAATTTGTCTTTCATTTTCTGTCGATCTGTAGCTTTATAATCGGACGATGAATGTTTCAGATTAATGCGGCTTGAGCGTTTGTAGAAGATCTGAACAGATTTTATTAAAAGAAAATGCAAGTTATATACATGCGGGGGGTTAATTCCCTTAAGTCGGGTGATTTGTAGGTCTTGACTTGGCGCCTCGTTAAAAAACCTTTTCAGGAAAAAGAGTGCGCCTTGTCCCAAGGTCCTTTATCATCCCTAACTATGGTACCTTTTTAGGTTGCAGGCGTGCCATGACCTAGGGAGCTCTCACCCATCGAGTTCGGAAAGCCTGTAGTAGCCCTTTCTCAGCACTTCTATGACTCGGTAGGGTCCTTTCCAGTTTGCTGCCAGCTTTCCTTCTCCACGTCAAGTTGTTCTGATTTCGTTTCAGATTAGAATGAGGTCGTCCTTAGCAAAGGCCCGCTGTATTACCTTTTGATTATACCTGGAAGCCATTCGTTGTTTTAATGCCTCTTCCCTTATCTGAGCTCTTTCTCGGACTTCCGGAAGTAGGTCGAGCTCTTCCCTTTGAAGTTGGGAGTTGGCTTCTTCGCTATAGTAGATCACTCTAGGCGACCTTTCTTCAATCTCTACTGGGATTATTGCCTCCATTCCATATGCTAATCGGAAGGGTGATTCCTTTGTAGTGGAATGTGGCGTTGTTCGGTATGCCCATAAGACCTGTGGGAGCTCCTTGGCCCAGGCTCCTTTTGCATCCTGTAATCTTCGCTTCAGCCCAGCCAGTATGACTTTGTTGGCAGCTTCAGCTTGTCCATTGGCTTGGGGATGTTCAACAGAGATGAGTTGTTATCTTATATTCATGTCGGCCGCTAGCTTTCTGAAGCCTGCATCTGTGAACTGAGTACCATTGTTTGTGGTGATGGAGTATGGAACCCCAAACCTTGTGACGATATTTCTATATAAGAATTTTCGACTTCTTTGAGCAGTGGCATTAGCTAGGGGTTCTGCCTCAATCTACTTTGTGAAGTAGTCTATTCCCACTATGTCGAATTTGACTTGTCCCGATCCTTGAGGAAAGGGTCCGAGAAGATCGAGTCCCCATTTTGTGAATGGCCAAGGTGAGGTTACGCTGATGAGTTCCTCTGGTGGGGTGATGTGAAAGTTGGCATGTTTCTGACATGACAAACATGTCTTTACAAATTCTATGGCTTCTTTTTGTCGATTTGGCCAATAAAATCCTGCCCGAAGTACTTTTTTGGTAAGTGCCTGCGCTCCGAGGTGATTGCCACAAATGTCACTGTGTACTTCTTTTAGGACTTCCTTTGTATTGGAAGTCGGCACGCATTTTAGCAGTGGTATTGAAATCCCTCTTTTGTATAGAGTATTATTTATGATAGTGTAATATTTTGCCTCCCGTTTCAACCTCTTTGCCTCCTTTTCTTCTGTGGGGAGTGCTTTTGTCTTGAGGTAGTTAATTATGGGAGTCATCCATCCTTGATCCTGACCTGTTATGGTCATGACTTTTTCTTCTTCTGAGATTGATGGATTTTGTAGAATTTCTTCAATGAGGCTTCTATTGTTGCCCCCTGGTTTGGTGCTGGCTAGTTTTGAGAGTGCGTCAGCTCGGGCATTCTGTTCTCGGGGTATGTGAAGGATCTTATATTCTCCGAGTTGTCCGAGCTGTTTCCTGGTTTTGTCCAAGTACTTTTTCATAGTGGGGTATTTGGCTTGGTAGCTTCCTGTTATTTGCGAAGTAACTACCTGTGAGTTGCTGAAGATGATAAGTTTTTGAGCTCTAACCTCCCTAGCCAGCTTCAAACCAGCTAGTAGTGCCTCATATTCTGCTTGATTGTTTGAGGCAGGGAACCCGAATTTGAGGGAGAGTTCAATTTGGGTTCCCTGGTCGCTTTTAATTATCGCACCTGATGAGCGGATAATTTGTACGCTTTTTGGCATTGTTTTTAGTAAGTTTTTAGTATCTTTTAGTTAGTTTTTAGTATATTTTTATTAGTTTTTAATTAAAATTCACTTTTCTGGACTTTACTATGAGTTTGTGTGTTTTTCTGTGATTTCAGGTATTTTCTGACTGAAATTGAAGGTTCTGAGCAAAAATCTGATCCAGAGACCAAAAAGGACTGCAGATGCTGTTGGATTCTGACCTCCCTGCACTCGAAGTGGATTTTCCGGAGCTACAGAAGCCCAATTGGCGTGCTCTCAACGGCATTGGAAAGTAGACATCCTGGGCTTTCCAGCAATATATAATAGTCCATACTTTGCCCAAGATTTAATGGCCCAAACCGGCGTAGCAATTCGGCCTCAGAAATTCCAGCGTTAAACGCCGGAACTGGCATAAAACTTGGAGTTAAACGCCCAAACTGGCATGAAAGCTGGCGTTTAACTCTAGAAAAGGTCTCTACACGAAATTGCTTCATTGCTCAGCCCAAGCACACACCAAGTGGGCCCGGAAGTGGATTTTTCTGTAATTTACTCATTTCTGTAAACCTTAGGATACTAGTTTACTATTAATAGGATCTTTTGACATTGTATCCGTACCTTAGGACCTCATGACATTTTTACACGTTTCTTTGTGTACATTCCACGGCATGAGTCTCTAAACCCCATGGTTGGGGGTGAGGAGCTCTGCTGTGTCTTGATGGATTAATGCAATTACTACTGTTTCTTATTCAATCATGCTTGCTTCCATTCTAAGATATCACTTGCTCTTAACCCGGATGAATGTGATGATCCGTGACACTCATCATATTCTCAACTATGAACGTGTGACTGACAACCACCTCCGTTCTATCTTAGATTAAGTAGATATCTCTTGGGTTCTTTAATCGGAATCTTCGTGGTATAAGCTAGAACTGATGGCGGCATTCAAGAGAATCCGGAAGGTCTAAACCTTGTCTGTGGTATTCTGAGTAGGATTTAATGACTGGATGACTGTGATGTGCTTCAAACTCCTGAAGGCGGGGCGTTAGTGACAGACGCAAAAGAATCACTGGATTCTATTCCGGCCTGATTGAGAACCGACAGATGATTAGCCTATGCTGTGACAGAGCATCAGGGACGTATTTTCACTAAGAGGATGGGAGGTAGCCACTGACAATGGTGAAACCCTACATACAGCTTGCCATGGAAGGAGCCTTGTGTGTTTGATGAAGAAGACAGTAGGAAAGCAGAGATTCGGAAGATGGAGCATCTCCAAAGCCTCAGCCTATTCTTCATTACTGCAAAACAAGTACCTTTTTCACGTTCTTTTGCTTTTTACAATCAATCCTGATAATTTCTGATATCCTGACTAAGATTTACAAGATAACCATAGCTTGCTTCAAGCCGACAATCTCCGTGGGATCGACCCTTGCTCACGCAAGGTATTACATGGACGACCCAGTGCACTTGCTGGTTAGTTGTGCTGGATTGCAAAAGTGTTATTGCAATTTCGTGCACCAAGTTTTTGGCGCCGTTGCCGGGGATTGTTCGAGTTTGGACAACTGACGGCTTATCTTGTTGCTTAGATTAGGACTGTTTTATTTTTGTTGGTTTAGAGTCTTTTAGTTGAGTCTAGTTTCATATTTTAAGTTTGGTGTCAATTGCATGCTTCTGTTTTTCTTTTGATTTTCGAATTTTGCATGTTCTTAGTCCCTTTTTGATTCATACAAATTCTAAGTTTGGTGTCCTCTTTGTGTTTTTCTTTTAAAATTTTTGAAAAAATTAGTGTTTGATTTCTAAAAATTTTAAGTTTGGTGTCTTTTTGTGTTTTCTCTTTCCTCTTATCAAAAATCAAATCTTTTTCACAAAAATTTTTCAATCATATCTTTTTAATTGCTGTTTTCAAAATCTTCTCTTTTACTAATTGATTCAGTTCTCAATTTGCTTTGATTTCATTTCCCTTTTGATTTTCAAATTTTTTTTTATTTTATTTTATTTCATTTTAATTTTTTTTTGGATATTTAAAAAAAAATAATAATAATAAAAACAACACAAAATTTATCTCTTTGCAATCATTCTCATTTCCCTTTTGTCCATTATGGACTTAAGTGGAATTAATCAGTCCAAGAGGACTTTGGGGTCTTATGCTAACCCCATCACAGCTGCGTATGGGAGTAGCATCTGCATACCTCCCATCAAGGCGAGCAGCTTTGAGCTAAACCCTCAACTCATTATCATAGTGCAGCAAAATTGCCAGTATTCCGGTCTTCCACAGGAAGAACCTACTGAGTTTCTGGCACAGTTCTTGCAAATTGCTGACACAGTACATGATAAAGAGGTGGATCAGGATGTCTACAGACTATTACTGTTTCCATTTGCTGTAAAAGATCAAGCTAAAAGGTGGTTGAACAACCAACCTACAGCAAGCATAAAGACATGGAAACAGTTGTCAGACAAATTCCTGAATCATTTTTACCCTCCAAAAAGGATGACACAGCTAAGGCTGGACATCCAAGGCTTTAAACAAGAGGATAATGAATCCCTTTACAATGCCTGGGAGAGGTATAGAGGTATGCTAAGAAAATGTCCCTCTGAAATGTTTTCAGAGTGTGTACAGTTAGACATTTTCTACTATGGGCTCACAGAAAAAGCTCAGATGTCTTTAGACCACTCAGCTGGTGGATCTATACACATGAGGAAGACAATTGAAGAAGCTCAAGAGCTTATAGACACTGTTGCTAGAAACCAATACCTCTATTCTAGCAATGAGTTCGTTCCAAAGGAGGAAGTCATGGCATTAGTCACTGATCCTAATCCTCAAGAATAGATGAATGAGCTTAATCAACAACTGCTCCTGATGACAGAACAGTTAGCAGAATTTAAAGAGATGCTCTATGAAACTAAAGTTGCTAATAAGAGCATAGAACTACAGTTGAATCAAGCAAAACAGCAAATATCTAAACAGATAACAGAGGAGTGTCAAGCAGTTCAATTGAGGAGTGCGAAGACCTTGAATAACACTGCTCAAAAGAGTAAAAAGCCAAACAAGGAACAAGTGACAGAGGACAACCAAACCACTGTTCAAAATCTCTCTGAGGACAGTAAGAGCCCAGAGAGGAATATTGGCGTTCAAACGCCAGAAAGGGAAGGAAAGCTGGCGTTAAACGCCCATTCCTTGCCCAGTTCTGGCGTTCAAACGCCAGACAAGGGGGAAAAGTTGGCGTTAAACGCCCATTTTCCACCCATTCCTGGCGTTCAAACGCCCAAGGAGGATCAGGCACCTAAGAGTGCTGGCAGTGATCCCTCTAACAAGGCTTCTTCAACCACTTCTGTAAGGAATAAACCTACAGCATCTAAGGTTGAAGAATATCAAGCCAAGATGCCTTATTCTCAGAAACTCCGCAAAGCGGAACAGGATAAGCAATTTGCCCGCTTTGCAGACTATTTAAGGAGTCTTGAAATAAAGATTCCGTTTGCAGAGGCACTTGAGCAAATACCTTCTTATGCTAAGTTCATGAAGGAAATCTTAAGTCATAAGAAGGATTGGAGAGAAACTGAAAAAGTGTTTCTCACTGAAGAATGCAGTGCAGTCATTCTAAAAAGCTTACCAGAAAAGCTTCAAGATCCTGGAAGCTTTCTGATACCATGCACATTAGAAGGTACTTGCACCAAGACAGCCCTATGTGATCTTGGAGCAAGCATCAATTTAATACCTGCATCCACTATCAGAAAGCTTGGGTTGATTGGAGAAGTCAAACCAACCAGGATATGCCTCCAACTTGCTGATGGCTCCATTAAACACCCATCAGGCATAATAGAGGACATGATTGTCAAGGTTGGGCCATTTGCCTTTCCAACTGACTTTGTGGTGCTGGAAATGGAGGAGCACAAAAGTGCAACTCTCATTCTAGGAAGACCTTTCCTAGCAACTGGACGAACTCTCATTGATGTACACAAAGGGGAAGTAACCCTGAGAGTCAATGAGGATGAGTTCAAGTTGAATGCTGTGAAAGCTATGCAGCATCCAGACACACCAGATGATTGCATGGACGTTGACATTATTGATTCTCTGGTAGAAGAGATCAATATGGCTGAAAGCCTGGAATCAGAGCTTGAGGACATCTTCAAAGATGCTCAACCTGACCAAGAAGAACTAGAGGAAGTAAAGGAATTTTCGAAAATTCCTCAGGAGGAGGATAAACCTCCCAAACCTGAACTCAAACCTCTACCACCATCTCTGAAATATGCATTTCTAGGAGAGGGTGACACTTTTCCAGTGATTATAAGCTCTGCTTTAAATCCACAGGAAGAGGAAGCACTGATTCAAGTGCTAAGGACACACAAGACAGCTCTTGGGTGGTCCATAAGTGATCTTAAGGGCATTACCCAGCTAGATGCATGCACAAGATCCTGTTGGAGGATAATGCCAAACCAGTGGTCCAACCACAGAGGCGGCTAAATCCAGCCATGAAGGAGGTGGTGCAGAAAGAGGTCACTAAATTATTAGAGGCTGGGATTATTTATCCTATTTCTGATAGCCCCTGGGTGAGCCCTGTCCAAGTTGTTCCCAAAAAGGGAGGCATGACAGTGGTTCATAATGAAAAAAATGAACTGGTTCCTACAAGGACAGTCACAGGGTGGCGCATGTGTATTGACTACAGAAGGCTCAATACAGCCACCAGAAAGGATCATTTTCCTTTACCATTCATAGACCAAATGCTAGAAAGATTAGCTGGTCATGACTATTACTGCTTTTTGGATGGCTATTCAGGCTACAATCAAATTGCAGTAGATTCCCAGGACCAAGAGAAAACAGCATTTACCTGCCCTTCTGGCGTGTTTGCCTATAGGAGAATGCCTTTTGGTCTGTGCAATGCACCTGCAACCTTTCAGAGGTGTATGCTCTCTATCTTCTCAGATATGGTAGAGAAATTTCTGGAAGTCTTCATGGATGACTTCTCAGTATATGGAAACTCATTCAGCTCCTGTCTTAACCACCTATCACTTGTCCTGAAAAGATGCCAAGAGACTAACCTAGTTTTAAACTGGGAGAAATGTCACTTTATGGTGACTGAAGGAATTGTCCTTGGGCACAAAATTTCAAGCAGGGGAATAGAGGTGGATAAGGCAAAGGTAGAGGTAATTGAAAAATTACCACCACCTGCCAATGTTAAGGCAATCAGAAGCTTTCTGGGGCATGCAGGATTCTACAGAAGGTTTATTAAGGATTTTTCGAAAATTGCTAAACCTCTGAGTAACCTGTTAGCTGCTGACACACCATTTGTGTTTGACACACAGTGTCTGCAGGCATTTGAGACCCTGAAAGCTAAGCTGGTCACAGCACCAGTCATCTCTGCACCAGATTGGACATTGCCATTTGAATTAATGTGTGATGCCAGTGATCATGCCATTGGTGCAGTGTTGGGACAGAGGCATAACAAGCTTTTGCACGTCATTTATTATGCCAGCCGTGTTCTAAATGACGCACAAAAGAACTACACAACCACAGAAAAAGAGTTACTTGCAGTGGTTTATGCCATTGACAAGTTTAGATCCTACCTAGTGGGATCAAAGGTGATTGTGTACACTGACCATGCTGCTCTTAAATACTTACTCACAAAGCAGGATTCAAAACCCAGGCTTATCAGATGGGTATTGCTTCTGCAAGAGTTTGATATAGAAATAAGAGACAGAAAAGGGACAGAGAATCAAGTAGCTGATCATCTGTCCAGAATAGAACCAGTAGCCGGGGCGTCCCTCCCTTCTACTGAGATCTCTGAGACTTTCCCGGATGAGCAACTCTTTGCCATCCAGGAAGCTCCATGGTTTGCAGACATTGCAAATTATAAAGCTGTAAGGTTCATACCCAAGGAGTACAGCAGTGTGCAAAGAAAGAAATTAATTTCAGATGCCA